>NC_046666.1:97210271-97212702 GCF_010883055.1 Belonocnema kinseyi
TTGAAAATTAAAATTCGAAAATTTTTTCTAAAGCCTCCAGGGGACTTCGTTTTCGCACGAAAAAATTTTATGTGCCCTTATTGCATCCGGACCAACAATTGAAAGCTTTCGCAATTCAATTTTCAATTTTGAAATATGAATAATTTTCAATTCGAAGGCTAATCTGAAAAATTGCACCCGCTTCCAGCGAAATCGCGGTAAAATTTCAGCCACAAACACGTCTCACAACCGTGAGATAGGTGGTTACAGTCTGTAAACGAATCAATACGACGATCCAGCAAGAGCCTCGTGCACCCTAAGAACACGGAGTGACCCAAGGACAACTGCCTTCTGCATTTTTCCCGCAAGTGTTCTAGCATATTGTTGACACGCAGGGATGCTTTTTAGGCCATTAACAAGTGAAAGCTTAGCACCTCCAAGAGCGCCGATGATAAGGACGATCAGTTTAACAGAATATTCCGCGTACAATCGTTGCAACTCCCTTATAAGGTCTCGATACCTCTCTTTCTTTTCATTCCCCTTGGCTATGATGTTTTTGTCAGCTGGTGCCGAAAATTCGATAACGAACATGGTTCGCTTCTCGAAGTCAAGAAGAACCATGTCAGGGCTCGGGTGATCAAAAGAAACAATTGTCGAGAATATAAAGTTCCAGTATATGCAGCACTTCCCATTCTCGACAATTTACTCAATTTCCCTAGGAGCATTTAGAGGAGCGATATTAAGGTGAATGCCGTAGGAGTGACAGAGATGGTAATATAGCACTCTTAGTGCCACATTGTGCCTTTGAATCTAGGTCGTTCCCGCGTGTGTTGGACAACTAGATAGCATGTGAGCGAAATGCTCGGGGTGTGCATGGCACGCCCTGCAGCTATCATCGGGAATGTCTTGGCTCAAAATGTGTCGACGGTATATTAAGGTGGAAATGACACCGTCTTGGCATGCAAAAATGAAACCCTCTGTACCAGACTTCAATCCGGGCGATTTAAGGAAAGCAAACGTTAGCTCACAAGACATTGACTGATCCTTCACATTTCTGTGGAGGATATCGTGCATCCTCTTATCGAGGAGCTGTTCACGAAAGTTTTTCTCTTGTGCTTTTTTAATCCGGGCATTCAGGAGTGAGTACTCGAGATAGATTAGATTTGATGCATTTTGCTCACCCCTAATACTGAAGTCAAGTCCGAGTGTTCCAGCAGCCTCCTCCGCTGCTTTGTACAGAAATGCTCCTTTGTCCACTTCCTCGTGATTCCTGACCATTTTAAGAAGAGGGTCTCTTCCATTTGTAACTCTATGTGCTGTGCCCAGAATAATCCTGTTGTGAAGACATTCAAGACTCAATATTCCGCGACCCTCTTGACGGCGTGAGATGTACAGTCGCGGAACGGAAGACTTAAAATGCATGCTTTTGTTCATGTGCATAACCTTTCTTGTCCCGATATCAAGAGATCTGAGCTCGTTCTTCGTCCATGAAACTTTGATAAATGAATAGAGTAGTACTGGGACGGCAAGGATGTTCGTTGCAGATACTTTGTTCCTCGCCTACAGTTCGGAAGGCCAAATCTGTCGGATGAGACGTTTGTACCTGCTTCGGAGAGTATCCTTTATAGATGTCACATCCTGAATGCGGCTCTGTGTCACGCCCAGGTATGTATAAGACTCTCCAGCGCAAAGGTGTTGTATGGCGCTTCTATCAATGAGCTCAGGATCTTCAGGGATGTCATTAAGTTTTCCTCTCTTCAAATAAAGCTTGGCGCATTTGTCTAACCCAAATTCCATTCCAATTTGCTTAGTATATCGTTCGACAATCCCCAGAGCTAGATGCAGTTGCTCTCTGTTTGTAGCATAGATCTTAAGATCGTCCATGTAAAATACATGAGTGACCTTGTACTTTCGATCTGCAGGTTTGCCGCACAAGTACCCGTCGGAATGGCGCAGTGCTAGATATAGTTTCAATAATGTAAGGCAAAAGAGGAGTGGACTCATGGTGTCGCCCTGAAAGACACCTCTCTGCAACATGACCTTGTTAGTTTTCACACGATTTTTGCCAGATGAGATAGTAAATCTGGTTTTCCAAAGCGGCATCAATCTCTCTATGCACCCAACTATTTGCGGATGAACCTTTAAGATTTCCAAAAGACAGATGATAAGTCTATGGGATGTAGAATCGAAAGCTTTCCGATAATCAATCCAGGCCATCGATAGGTCACGCTGGTAGAATGCTGCATCTTTGCAGACACATGTATCGATGAGCAGGTTCTCGCGACATCCGGCTACGCCTTTCTTTGAGCCTCGTTGTTCATACATTTCTTGCCACACAGGTTCAATTGCCTAAACAATCCTATCATTTAGGATAGCTGTGAATATCTTATAAAGCGTGTTCAGACAAGTTATTGGCCTGTAGTTCTTCGGGTCAGCTAAGTTGCCTATTTTC
>NC_046666.1:97212802-97213948 GCF_010883055.1 Belonocnema kinseyi
GTACCAAGGGTTTCTGCTGCATATGGTTACAAAAATAAATAGACAGTCGCGGACAATTGTCCAGTGGTGGTCCCGAAGGAATTAACCCCCAAGCGGAGGTGTGAAAACCGTGCCGAAAGCTGGATGGCACCTAGGTGAGGTGCCTAGAACGGTGACTCTGGGATACCGGGCGACCTCTCAGAGTACGCAGCCTTGTCTTTGCATGCGGGGCTCTACAAGAATGGACGAAATCCTTTCCCTAGCTTCTCATGAGAACAACAATGACAACACCAAACATGGTTGTAGTAAGTGAGGTTCAAAACAACAGAACGCGCAGGGCTCCCGACAATGGGTCGACCGACAATGCCAACAACAACGGCAACAAAGAAAGAGAGGCGACACTAAGACCAACCGCGGGCAGGCATCCAATAGATAAAGAGCGATGCTTTACGACCCGGAGAAACATCAATACCAATGTTTCTCTCAAGCCTAAAGATCTGGCTGAAATGGATGACGAGCTTCGTGGACATTTTTCCGGTGAATCCTACCTCTGGGCTATCAATTATTGTGTGTATAATGCAGCGAGAGCTTTGGCCGATGCGAACCGTAAAACAAAACCAACGGCTGATCATAAGACCAGAAGACGAATGCATCAACTTACCATAAAGATATGCTGGGCAAGACAGTACGCGTCCCGCATTCAATGTGTGATTGACTACATCACATCTGGCAGGAATTTTACTGCCAAGGCCCGAAAGTCCGCGCGCGAACTCCGGACCCGTTATCACACACTTAACCAGTCAAAGCTGGTGACCATCAGGCGGCATATTGTTGAGAGAATACGGATACTATCTGACGCTAATAGAAGTCTAGAGCGGAGGGAGAGGTGGGTCAGAGAAAATCAACAGTTTTTCTCTGACCCATCTCGACTCTTCCAAGACCCTCCAGTTACTGTCGAACATCCACCCAAACCAGAGGAGGTCGAAGTATTTCGGAGAGAAGTCTACGAAGTTCAGCATAGACTGGACGAAGCCTCAGAAAATATAAATAGCTTCAAGGACATTTTGTGTTGCCCTCATAACACCTGATAAAGAATGCCCACCCATCACTACCGAGGAGGTGAAAAAAGTATTAGGAGGGATGAAGAACTATTCCGCACCGGGACCA
>NC_046666.1:97214048-97215378 GCF_010883055.1 Belonocnema kinseyi
TTGACTTACTTGACCTGCGCATTATGTATTTATTAAACATACAACTCCGAGTGTACTTTTTTGGTAAATTAGGATGCGCACTAGAGTCCTGCAATGTGAAGGACTACGCGGTGGATTTAAGACATGCTGCGATGCACAGTAGAATTTTGTAGTGCGCAGATCATAAGGCAGTAGATACATATGATACTCAGGGCTGTAGAATAGGTATTTATTATGCATAGAGATGCGCAGTAGGTACTTGTAGGACACAATTCTGCGCAGTAGACATTTGTGACAAATTAGACTGCGTGGTAGATATCTCAGATTTGTAGCCATGTGCATCATATGACTCTGCTGCACATCCATGTCCATTACAGTACTCTACTGTGCAGCTTAAGGTATCCTATAATGGTACTGCGCGAAATCGCGACAAAATTTCAGCCATAACCAAGTCTCACGACCGTGATATAGGTTGTTACAGTCTGTAACGGAATCAATATGACCGTCCCTTCAAAAGCCTCGTCCACCCTAAGAACACGGAGCGCCCCAAGGACAACCGCCTTCTGCATTTTTCCCGCAAGTGTTTTAGCATATTGATGACAAGCAGGGATGCTTTTTAGGACATTGGCGAGTAAAAGCTTGGCACCTCCAAGAGCGCCGATGATAAGGACGATTAATTTAACAGAATGTTCCGGGTACAATCGTTGCAACTCCCTTATAAGGTCTCGATACCTCTCTTTCTTTTCATTCTCCTTGGCTATGATGTTTTTGTCAGCTGGTGCCGAAAATTCGATAACAAACATGGTTCGCTTCTCGAAATCAAGGAGAACCATGTCGGGCCTCGAGTGAGCAACAGAAACAATTGTCGAGAATATAAAGTTCCAGTATATGCGGCACTTCCCATTTTCGACAATTGACTCGATTTTCCCAGTAGCATTTAGAGGAGCGATATTAAGGTTAATGCCGTAAGATTGACAGAGATGGTAATAAAGCACTCTTAGTGCCGCATAGTGCCTTTGAATGTGGGTCGTTCCCGCGTCAGTTGGACAACTAGATAGTATGTGAGCTAAATGCTCGGGGTGTGCATGACAAGCCCTTCAGCTATCAACAGGAACGTCTTGGCTCAAAATGTGGCAACTGTATGTTAAGGTGGACCTTGTTAGTTGTCACACGATTTTCTCCAGATGAGATAGTAAATCTGGTTTTCCAAAGCGGTATCAATCTCTCTATGCACCTAACTATTTGCGGAGCTAATAGCCTAAAAAGCATCCCTGCGTGTCAACAATATGCTAGAAAACTTGCGGGAAAAATGCAGAAGGCGGTTGTCCTTGGGTCACTCCGTGTTCTTAGT
>NC_046666.1:97215478-97223930 GCF_010883055.1 Belonocnema kinseyi
ACACCATATCGTGGATTTTATTGATGATTTCGGGAGTACTTGCTTCTACAGGCCTTCCTGAACGTGGTTCGTCACTTATTGATGTACGACCACGCTTAAATTTATTTACCCAGTTATAAACCGTTGCTAAGGCATGGGAAGATGTGCCATGAACTGAGTCCAATTCATTTTTTATCTCATATGGAGTTAAACCCTTTAAATGAAAATGTTTGATTACCGCTCTGAACTCGTTTTTTTCCATTTTTCTTAACGAACAATTTTTTTTTCAATTAATTATAAAAACACGTAAACTCAGAAGATGTGGACTGTGACTGCACCATATATCTAGTCGGGAGTGGTGCTGACTGAAAACAGATGATTTGGAGCGATTCGCGCGCCATCTGTTGGTCATTCTAAGGACTTATTGAACTACCCTCGTATCATAAACTAATATAATAGTTGATATTTCAAGCAAACGACTTATAACCAAATAAGATAAAATTTCTACCAAAAGAGATGAATTTTTAACCAAGAAACATTTTTCATTTGAAAAGAATAACACTTTAAACAAGTTGTTGAATCTTTTACCAAAATAATATAATTTTCAGACCCAAAAATATGAATTTGCAACATAAAGTTAATTTTTAATCGAATACACTAATTTTGTACCAAATACTTGAATTTAACTTTTTCAAAGTAGACTTTTCAACCAAAAAGAATGAATTTTGATTCCAAAAAGGCGAGTTTTCTTCAAAACAATTATATTTTTAATTAGAAACTATAAACTCTCAACAGAATAATTAATTCGCAACCTAACAGTAGAATTTGCAACTAAAATTATAATAATAATCTTATTAATATTTATATTATTTAATATTAATCTTTAATATAAATTGTAATGCATACTTCGTAATATTGATTGAAAAATTTAATTTATGAGTCAAATTTGAGGTTAGAATTAATAATTGCAATTAAGTACTTTTAACTTCATGTTTAGAAGAAATAAACAATTGAACGGCAAGCATGGATCTCCTAAATAATATTTTTAATATGCCACTATGACATAATACTAAGACATTTAATTAAAAATAAGGCGAAAGTGACCGTCTCAGTAAGGGAAACGCAATTGTGCAACTCACGTTGAAGTGTCCGAAACTAAGACAGTCATTGACATCTTGTCCCTGTTTAGGCAACTTCGTCAAAAATTTATCTAAATGCAGAACACTTAAATGTTTCCATAATTTATTGAATAAAATCGCCAGAAAAGTTATTAATTTTATTCTTAAACGTAATGAAACTATGCAAAACATTACTTTTTTATTAATGCAGAAAATTTCATAACTACAAGGCTCTACAAGTTATGCGGAAAGTTTGGAAGTACAACAAAATGCGAATTTCGTAGCGATTCATTCACAGATTTTGAGGAATTATTTTTATTTATTTATTTTTATTGAAGGCGTAGCTCGTCAAAACAAAGATAAATAATGGTAATAAATTCATAAGAACTTTATAAACACTAGAAGTTTTGTACTTTTACGATTTATGTGAGAATATAAAACATACTCAACGATATTTATTATTGTCCCATTATTAGACATACTTTTTGCATTTAGGACTTTTAGAAGTTTGAAAAAAAATATTCAATAGGTTTTCGGAAATGCTTTCAAAGGTGGAATGTTTTTTAATTTATACAAAACCAGTGGAATTCCTAGTAGAATATTTCAGACGTGTCAAAAAAATATCTGGAAGATGAAAAAAATTCTTTTTCGGGAATTTTACAAAATATTAGTACAAATTCGAGTCTTTTTAAAATGTATAGGGAAATTCTAGAAGTTTGGAAGAAATATAACATATTTTATGAATTTTTTGAAATGCTTGCAAGCTTTAAAAAAAGCTTGGAACCTTTTGAAATCCTTTTAAGGGCATATGATACTTTGCCATATGAGCATTCAGTTTCCCACACTTTTTATTCACAGTTTTGAATTTAAGAAGAAGAAAAATTAGTGTTCAGATGTTTGCGTGATTGTGTTTTACGTCTGGTAAACATTCACATGTCCTAAACCATCTAATTTTTTGTTTTAAAACTTTAACATAATTTTGCATTTTCTAAGATTTTCTACAGCTTAAAATTCTTCAATCCCTTTAAATCTTCTAAACAATCCTGACATTTAATCGATTTTTTCTCAATCTTTCTAAATGGAATATCAAGACTTTGACAGTCACTAAAACTTTTATTCGCGCAATGTCGCAACAAATCAGGTTTCCTTCAAAAATGTGTTGTATAATTTAGAGATAGTTATTACAATCGTTTTTTTAGGCAATTAAAAATGTTACATGGTCCAGTCAAAAATACCTCCACCCTCACATAACAGACCGTAAGGAACCAAGACCTCGCCCCTTTAATGTTATGTAATGTGTGAACGCTCCTTTAAGGCTCTTTATTTCGACCTGATGGCTTTAAAAAATTGACTTGCTTAAACTTACATTTTTTTACAGAATTTTCCTACAACTATCTCTTACAAATTATCATCCCTCCACACCTAATAACTAATCCGCTCGCTTCTAGATCCTATCCTTCCTCGCTGCTCCTCGCTTCGCACGCATGTTTCTCTTTTGTGCCCCCTTTCATGCAATAATACCTCCATGCTTATCCCAATCCTTTCCACCTCTTCACATTCCTCTAACCAGTGCTCAAATTTTGCATTCCCCTTCCCGCACAATTCACACATTCTCTTCTCTCTAGAAAGCCAGAACCGATTATAATTCTTCAGACAACCGCATCCTATTATCGCTATAAGTTCCTGACTTCCTTGCTCTCCTTTCTCACACAAATATTGCGCTCTCTCTCTCTCTCTTGGCATAATCCACAAATAGTTCCTGTTAAACCTTGATTTTCTTATTCTCTTCTCTCATTCGGTCTTCTCTTTCTCCGTGCCATTCTTTTGAACCAACTCATATACCTTCCTTCCATCCTCGTGCATCCTTCTAACTTCATCCATCTGCAATTCATTCTTTCTAAAATACCTTTTTCTTTCCACCTCCATCTTTGAACCACTTCATCTGTTCTCCTTCTCCCAACAACACTCCCTAATCAGCTTATTTCCCCTCTCTTCCAAAAATTTCTCCTCATATTTACACGCTCGACTCCTTGCTATAATCTCTAAACTAGTTCTTCCTGTCTCTCTCCTGACAATATAGTTCGGCGCATTCCTTGCCCACTCCAGTGTACACTTTACATACCTCTCCTATATCCTATTTACCCCCTCACTTACCTTCCACCTCCACTCCGTAAAATAAGGTACTCGTCACTAGTGAATCAAACAATTTCAGTCTCCTTACAATTCATCTGCGAACAACCTCTTCCCCAGGGCCAACAGCTGCCTCATGACCACATTTTACCTTCTGACTCTCTATTTTATATGACCATTTACTCCCCGATTTCCTCGAAACAGGAAACCCAGGTACACAAACTCTTTCACCTCCTGTACTGCTTTCCCTTCCACTTCCACTCCCCTCAATTATCTCTCACACCTCCTTTCCTGAACACCATAATCTTCGACTTTTCCGCAATTAGCTCTAACCTATTTTTGTCCAAGAATCTTCTCAACCTTTTCATCATCTTCTTTAAAGCCTCTTTGTTCTTTGCTAGCAGCACTATGTCATTTGCATATGCGAGTGACCATATTTTGATTCCTGCTACCCTAACTCCTCCTGCCACGCCGGCCGCTAGCTTACTTTCCATATCCGTGATCAAAATTGCAAAAAGCGTTGTGCTTTTTACCCCATACACAACGAAGGAAACGCGCCCTTGAGATCTACAAAAACCGCTTACACTTTGGAACCCTTTTTGGTTAGTTCTCTATCCACCACGTGCTGCAAGACGTAAATATTGTCCCTAGTACTCCTTCTTTTCCTAAAGCCCGCCTACGGCTCCGGCAATATTCCTTTCCCCTCAAGATCCTTGCGCAGCCTATCTGCCAACACCATCGTGTATATTTCCTACGCAGTATTCATTAGCGTAATTCCACTATAATTTTCCTGCCTCTCCCTACCCCCTTTGTTATACAGTGGTACAATCAACCCCTCCTTCTATCCTCTGGGGAATCTCTCCTGCTCCATATTTTTTTTCACTACCCCCTTCAGCCTCTGCCTTACCCCTTGTGTGCCAAACAGCCACGATTCGTTCTCTAGCCCGTCCAGCCCTGCTGCCTTAGATTTTTTCAACTTTATCTGCTTCTCTATCTCCTCGTCATTCAGCTCCTCTCCATCTACCTCTCGTTCTTCTAATCCCCTCATCTCTCTGCCGTGTATCTGACCCGTGAAATGAATCCTTAAAGAATTTCCTCTAATCATCGCCCACTATCTTCTCACTGATCCCCACCCTACGTTTCATAAACCTATTAATTATCTTCCACACGTCCCCTTCTGTCTTAAAACTTCTCGACTCCTCTTCCAGCTCTTTTTTCTTTTTCTGCTCTTTCTTCTTAAACATCGCTCTAAACTCCTTCCTCATTCCTACTTACTCCTCCCTTTTCGCGGCTCCTTTATTCCACTTCCTGTACTTCTTTTTCACCTTTCTCTTCATTATTTTACATTCCCTATTCCACCACGGCTTTACCATTCCTTTCTTCTTCTTTATAAAAACCTGATTTTGTACACAACCTTTCACTTTTTCTAAGATCCACCCATATCTCGTCCACGGAATCCCTCTTAAAGCTTACGTTGCCTAACAGCTCCTGATACTTTTCTATCGCCTCTCTCTTCTATGACACCCTTTACCCTAGCGACCCTTCTTCCCCATCCTTACATTCGCAAGCCTCCCCCTATATCCACAAACTTAATGGCTGAGTGTCTGATTCCACCTTCCCTTCCACTGCGAATTTCTCTATCTCCTCCAACCCTTGCATATTCATAATCACATAGTCTATCACCGATACACCCATCTTCCTCACATGCGTGTATTCTCCCTCTTCGCCCCCTTTTACCATACCATTCGCCACCGCCTAGCCTCTGTCCTCCATCCAATCTCTTAGAATCTCCCCCTCTTTATTTATTATCTTGTCCTTCGATTTTCTTTTGAAACTCTCCCCTTCCTGGTATAGGCCCTCTTCTCCCCCAATTCACGCATTAAAGTGCCCCCCCCCACCAAGTACCGCCATACACTTATCTCTTTCTCCTAGTAAGTTTTCTACCCTTGCTTTAATCCTTTCGATCCCATCCTTATTGAACACGGTCACAAACTTATACATCACCCCTCCTATCTTTACAGTCCTGATTTTCACGCCCTCCCCCTCTCCATTGACTTCTTCCTCTAATCGATCCCCAACTCCTGTTATAATTCCCCTACTAGCCCTTCCTTTCCATTTTAGTTTGACGGCCTCCTGTAGCCTCCACCTATACCTCCTTGGCAACTTTCGCTCTACTCTATCCCATTCCTTTCTCTCTACCGACGTCTCTACCAGTCCAGTCCAATCAAATCAATTTTTTGAATATACCTCCAGAAATCATCATCTTTCTTCTTTAACCCTGCTCCGTTCCAGTACAGAGCCTTTAACACTCCTCCACTCTGGTTTACTTCAACCCCCCTACTTTCCACGAAACAAGTTCCCCTGAACTTCCTTCAACGCCTCCTCCTCGTCCCATACCCACATTTTCTCGTCTATGTTTACTTTCTGATACCCTATCTTCGCCACTCTCCCTTCACTCCTCTCCTTCCTAGCCCTGTCATTTAGCATTCTCTGCACATCCCTTTCCTTCCTCGTCAAATCTGGATCGATCAAAACCTTCTTGTCCATTATCCTGTTTTTGTTACGCCACGCACAGCTGGCCGTCGTGTCCTTCTGGAAATTTCCTCCCCGTCTAATTCCCTACCAGCACTGCCAGTACTCTCGCTGCCCGCCTCCCGCTCTACCGTCGGTAAATTTAACCTATCCATACACCCAAGTACGCACTGCAGCCAACAGATGTCTCTTACGGCTGCTGTCGCTTACCGCCCTAAAATTTCAGTTTCTTTGCACTATTTTACCCCTCACATCCCCTGAAGACTCCCTTTTCTCATAACTAACAACCCCCAGCACTACGAGAATCACCCTTGTCCGCCATGAAGGTCCAAACTCCAGACCAGGAAACTACCCCTTTCCCTTGCAAACCAAACCTCAATTTCCCAATTTAGTCAAATCCCCCCCCCCCCCTAACTACAATATAAATTAATTTCTAACTTCCCAATGTACCCTTACAACCGTACTCGCCTCCTAGACTTCCACCCTCACATTGCATTCACACCTTCCATACAAACTCCGTAAAAACTTATCACCGCCTGTCACTGCACACTTTCTCACAACCGCCACCAAGATGCAAGTCCGGTCGCACGGTTTAATATTTCTGTCTAATTTTGTGCATACCTCATCTGTAAAACCACATCTCGAATCAAGCAGAACCGGTTTTTCGATAAAATGTTTATATTTTGTTTAATAATCGAAATAGAGAACAATAGTAGTGACACACAATGATAGCTTGAACATGCATGTCCGCAGCGAGCCTGCTCTCTATCGTCAAACTCCAGTCCACAGACTCCCCGCAGGGTGATGAATGATACGGAACGAATGAACGCGGGCATTTTTATGACATTTCGGCCAGTTAGAAAAAATGACATTATAGAATCATTGGTTAATTAAATTTCAATTCAAAGAATTAATTAATTTATATAAATATAAGAAATTGAAAAAAGATGAATAAAAATCAGTTAATGTTTACAATAATATGAATCTCTACATTCTGTGCATTTACACCGCAGTTTTCTAACAAATTCAGGCTAAAAAAGGTATATTTTAGCATTTTTCAAATACATAAGCCTTAAATTATAAGTGGAGTATTTCCAAGTATTTTGTACATAGGCCTCAATTTTATTAATAATTTATAGCTTATTATTATAAATTAAATGGTTTTCTGCATAATATTTAGTGCTTTGTAACAAAAAACTTAATTTGCTTAACAATTTTTTACCCGTGAACCGTAAAATAATATTATTTCCAACAATTGTCAACAAAATCAATGAATGGTCAAAGTGCTTTTTTTTTATTTTTGATATTTATCAATCGATTAGTCGGTTTTTAATTTTTAGGTCGCACGGTTGGATATTTTTAACTCATTTCTTGCATATGTCATCTACGCAGAGCCGATTTTAAAATAAAATCAATAAATTATAGATTATAATCTAGATTATACGCGCCGAAAATGCATATACAGCTGACACTGTACGTTACTACTACTGTTCTTCACCTTTTGATTCTTAAACAAAATATAAACATTTTATAGAAAAAATGGCTCTGCTTGCTTCGAGATATGGTTATTTAGATGAGGTATGCACAAAATCAGACACAAATATTCAACCGTGCAGCATCAAAATTCTCACGCGATAGTCATTCTGATATCTGTAATAATGACAAAATGAAACTTTCATTGTTATAAGATAACGGTCTGTTACCAAATCTGTCATTATGAAATCATGGATTAATTTATTTTTTATACGCAGAGTCAATTTATTTATACAATTTCAAATAAGTGAATAAAAGATTCAGTAAAATTGCTTAACGTGTGCAGGAATAATGGAAGTCTTAAGGGAATTTAGTCTGACTTGTTTAAACAAATATTATTTATTTTCACAAACGTTTCCCCCTGTACGTCGTACGAATCATGAAAGGTTATTTTCGTCAGAATATTTAGTACATTAAAAAAATCATTTGTTCAAACAATTTTTTACCGTACATAGTAAAAAAAAACTATTTACTGCAATTGATGACACAGTCTACGAATGGTACCATATGCAAGAAATGAGTCGAAAATATTTAACCGTTTGGCCTAAAAATTAAGAACCGAGTACTCAGTTGCTAAATATATTAATAGAAAGTACTTTGAACATTCGTTGATTGTATGATAAATTGCTCTAAATAATATTTTTTTACGATTCACGGGAAAAAAATTGTTTGAATAAATGATTTTTTCCGAGTACTATATATTCTAAAGAAAATAATCTTTCAGAACTCCTGCGACTTACAGGAGGAAACAATTGTGAAAATGAATAATGTTTAAACAAGTCAGACTGAATTCCTTAAAGACTTCCATTATTCCTGCACGCGTTAACCAATTTTCCTGAATCTTTTATTCATTTGTTTGTAATTACATAAATAAATGGACTCGGCGCATAAAAAATAAATTAATCCACGATTTTCCAATGACAGTTTTTGTAACAGACTGTTGTCTCCTAATCATAACAGTGTCATTTTGTCGTTATTACGGATATCAGAGTGGCAATCACGTCAGAATTTTAAGGCCACACGGTTGAATGTTTTTGTCTAATTTTTTTGCATACCTCATCTAAATACGAGGGTGGATTGATAAGTTTCCGGCCTGACCAAGAGATGGCGCCACTAGGCCTACCTTGAGGTGGCGTTCTATAGTACCATCCTTAGATAGC
>NC_046666.1:97224030-97226002 GCF_010883055.1 Belonocnema kinseyi
GTTTTGTTTCATTTCAAATATGTCGAAAAATAGGCACTCTATGAAAAAATGTTATGAATCAAAAGTTTCAAGTTAAAAAAATCACCCTGTATATTTTTCAACTACAAGGTGCGGAAATTCATGTATTTCAGCAATTTAGTTGAGGTATTTTGTGCCCAGCTCTGCTTTTTTAGTTATATTTAAAATGTAATAATTTGTAATTTCACTTAATTTCACATACAAATTTTATTTAATTTTCTTTACAGATTCATGAGAAAATAAGATTGCGATAGAGAACCTAGCATGTTTCTCTCACATATATTTTTTTATGAGCCTGTGATTTGAATGTAAGTTTTTAAATAATTGGCTGTCCTGACGAGAACATTTTGTGCTCGATACGTCGACAAACGATAAAATAAAGGATCATTAACAACATCCAGATTCTTTTCTTCGGCCTGAAGTATGTCAAATGACCATCATCTTTTTGTTTTATATTGGAAAATATATACAGTATACACTACGACACTTCTCATTTTCGGGGCTGTAGGGGAAGCGAACAGGAAGTGTCAGATAACCCTCTCTCCTGCTTCAAGCCGCGTTCGGCGCAGTAAGCGTAGTCGACCGCGTATGCGTGTGCATGAGATGAAACAAGGAGTGAAGGCAAGCAAACGAAGGAGAAATCGGGAAACGAGAATTGTCGTAGCGAGAAGTGTCGTAGAGTGTACTGTATAATAAATGTATACATTTTAATTACAATATTACAAATTTAAATAATAATTTCAACTGACCTTGTAACTTATTAAACGCAAGGGAGTGAATGAACGTGGATGCAGAATTATGAAGTAGAATGCGTGCCTGATCATTATCTTGTGTACTTGTTCGCAGAAAAATGTTCGAAAAACTATCTTGTGAAGTAGAAATTTCAGAATCAAGTAAAGCCTGGTTCTGACTACTTAAAATATCCAATACAACTGGTATATTTCATACAGCAATGATTTCTTTTACAATAGATGGTTAACCCTGATGTAGCAGTTTGTTGATACGTATTTGTGAACCTATGTTCTGGAGGTGACCAAAGGAGAATCATCCAAACTATCTAAAGCATGGTCTTCCGTGAAAAATGATTGCTTTGTTTAAAAACTGTACTAAAAGACTGCTTTGCTTGTGTATAAGTTTGAGTAGTGGCTTCTTCAACAGAAGTTCCTACGTATAAAAATATAGGAATAAATTATAATTATAAATATATTTAATATTTTAACTGTAATTTTAACAAACCTTGTCATTTATCAAAATTATACACAGATTATCTCGGATGATGCAGTTATAGTTACTGGACTTTTAATTACATTGAACGAAATTTCTGATTGTTTTAAGGAGTAACAACTTTATCAACACTAATATTATTTATTGAATCTTCGTTCACCTTACTTGCAATATTATCTAATATGAGAAATAAGAATAACTAATCAAATATCTACAAAAATTAGAAATTGATTGACTATGTTCAATTATTAAAAAAAGTAAATTCAGAAATAGATCAAATCTGTACATATCATCCGATGTAGTAAGAATATAGCATTCATTTACCAGAAGCATTTCTCATCTTGATCCAACATACGAAACGACCTTCTAATTTAATATCTCCAGTCCAGAATTCTTTAAATTCATTTCGTTTAAAATGCCAGGAAAAAGTACGTGCCTTTCGAATGTCTGCAAAAAGGTTTTACTATAACCGATTAAACCATCTGAAACAACCTTACCCGTTTTTTGTCTGTAAATTAAAAAAAAAATCTGCAATATATTATATTGAATTTTAATGCATTTTTTACATAACATAGGAATTTTGAACGGGAAAATATTAATTTTGAATAAAAAAAATTAATTTTGAATATGATACTACGAGGGTAGTTCAATAAGTCCTTAGAATGAAGTATAAAAACAATTTTTTTTGGGTAAATTTTTTTTTATTTTTCAACATAATCTCCTTGGAGCT
>NC_046666.1:97226102-97229419 GCF_010883055.1 Belonocnema kinseyi
AGGGAGCTCTTCTTAATATTTTGACACCAAAATCATGTCGATACACCTTACCGACTGCGAGTAAAGCCACCCACGCTTTAACTTGACAGACTGTAGTTATCAGAAGTATCCCTATCGCGTATCCCGAAAACTCAGTACAAATCTAAAGTTCAAGAGTAAGGGCACGCTATTACGTCAGTTGCTCACATGAGAAACCAAAAAAAAAACAAGAAAATCTTATCAATGCTTCTGGCAACGGTCCCGAATACCCCCAAGCAAAAGAGCTTCTTAATCTACAGTCTATTGCGTAGATTAAGATAAAAGTAGAGCCCTATGTTAAACCTAAGGAAACTTCCCAGTGCTTTAAGTGCCAAAGATTGTATCATGTATGCGACGTGTGTCACGTCACTCCACGCTGTGTCTAGTGCGGTAGCGCGCACCAGAGTTTCACATGCAAAAAGAATCCGGAATCGCCGAACGCTTGCGCTAACTATGCTCAGGACCACTCCGCTAATTACAGTGATTGTTCTACTTTTTGAAAATATTCCAGAAAATCCACAATCAAAAATAAAAACCTAAGAATTCGCATAAAGTAAAGGCTCCTTAAGTAGGTACTGAAGAAAAAGTTTTAGAAAAAAAGTATCCATTTCACAAAAATGGAGATCTCAGAGGGAAGAGAACGTCCCTGCCTTTCGCCCTCGCAGCTGTTGACCTGAGGGTGAATTTAGAAAATTGCGTTGCATTTTAGACATCCCAACAGTCAGTACCCATGCACAGAAAAAATTAACATCACCAAAGCTATAAATTCAACCGCCGAGATGATAAGTAATATACTATTACTTGCTTTCGAAAATAGCCAACTTTAATAATAACACTCTAAAAATAATTTTTTTGGAATTCTCAGGGTATCCTTGAAAAAAAGGCATGAATTAGCCATATACCTTTACAAGAATAAAATCACCATTTGCTTGCTCAGTGAAACTTTACTCCGCGAATCCGTACGCATCAATCTAGTTCGTGGCTACAAATAATACTGAAATAACACCAATAGGGGTACCGTAATCTTAATTCAAGAAAGTATTGACCACCACTAACAAATAATTAATGATATAATAATAAAAATAGAACCCTCGGTAATCGATGCAAAGGACCTGACCTGAAATATGACCATATTGACTTTGCAATTACAAAAAATAGCTTCTACAATCACGACACATTCACCATTAATAAATTAGACTCAGATCATCCACCAGTTTTTCTAAGCCTTTTTACTAATTGTGAAAAAGCTCCGGTCGCCCCTCGCTATAATTTTGGAGAAGAAAATTGGCAAACGTTCAACTTGGCCCTAGAAACTAATGTTAGTTACGAACCTTCAATAACAAACAATACACGCATTAACGAAGCCATATCTAATCTCGCTCTTAGCATAAAAACTGCCATTCATTTTTCAGTCAGTCAGACTATCATTAGCAAATATGAGCTACCTCCTAGCCCCAAGATTAAACACCTTATCCACACTCGTAATAAACTCTGTCGAATACCTCAAAGAACTAAAATCTGTATCCTTAAAAATATTATTAATCGCCTTCGGAAAACTATTCCAATTAAATTTCGAGAGAAACGATGTCAAAATTGAAATACAGAAGACAGTAAAGTTTTTATTAAAAATAACTCTATAAATTGTATGACCAAAGCCCTATCGACTCCGAGCTACAATATTCCCCCTATCAAAAAATTTGGATCAAATGTTTGCACTTTCCCCTACCGACAAAGAAAGCTTCTGGCAGCCAATTATGATTATAACTTCGCTCCACATGACGAGCCATCTGACCCCCAACACACTGCTGAATGTGAAAACATTGTTTCCGATTATATAGGTCTGCATATAGGTCTGCATATAGGCCTGCTTAGAAAACTAATAAACTACAATTTCAGAAGAAAAACCTTTAAGAGCGGGTGTGCCCTAAGGCAGAATTCTAGCACCAGGATTCTTTATTAACTACGTAAACGACATCCCTGAAGTCCCCGAATTTTCAATTAGATTGTATGCAGACAAAACTAATCTATTCACTTCCTTCTACTCAGTTCCAAAAAATTTTAAGTCATTGAAGCGTGAGCGAAGCCCTGGAAAATAAAAATAAATATAGCAAAATCAGAATCAATTATTTTCCCAGTCAGTAGGCCAGCTAAAATAAATCCACCCAAAATGTTTAACGAACCAATACAATCGAAAAACTGCATAAAATACTTAGCAGGTAAACTTCATAAACGTCTTAATTGGAAGCAGCATATCCAGGAAACTATGGTAGAAGCCCTCTGGGTCATGTACCGCCTCAATCCTATTATTAATAGACACTCGAGTCTAAAATCTAAATATCGAATCGAAATTAACAAAATATTTATCCAACCAATCATAAGTTATGCCTGTAAAATTTAGAGAAATGCGGCAAACAGCAATATCAATCACATCCAGATCACACAAAATAAATTTCCTCAAAGGTATCACAAAATCCCCTAGATATACCAAAAACTCTGTCCTTCACGGAGACTTTCAATAACCTTACAATTCAGAGTATATAAAAGAAACCGCCACTAAATTATATCAATCTGCATCATTATTAAATTTTAAACATATTCCCTCTTCAGGGAAATATAATTTTGATCCGCTTCGCAAACACGCGATACCAAAAGACTTCTTCATAGTCCTTGTAAAATCATTTAAATCTAATAGAAATCTTTTTTAAATATTTTAAATCTTTGGAAAATCACTACGATCTTTGTTGCCTCTTTTCGAAATATTTAAGATATTTATTTTAATTCATTTAAACATTTGAATTTCACACACAAACGCGCGCGTGCACGCACGCACACACATATATACTAGCAGACCCGGCTACGCGTTGCTGTGGCTTACTTATAATAATTGAAATATGGCGCCATCTATTGGTTGCTTACCCAACCTAGATAAGGTAAAATGTCAAAGTATCGGCCAATAAAATAACACACGCCGCCATCTGTTAAAAAGTTATGGAACTTACATATAATTGTAACTCTTTGTCCTATAATAAACATTTAATTTGCAATAAAAAATATTAAGGTTAATATTGGCTTTTAAACATTCATTTGTGTATTATTTAACTAAACTTAACTTAACTAAGTAAAAAAACTTTATATGCATATACAACTAAGACTGCACGTTACTAGGCCTGACCAAGAAAAACAACGTTTTTAAGAATTTTTTTTTTTTATTTCTCAACATAATCTCCTCCAAGGCTGATACATATCTCATAGCGGTGTTCTAGTCTAGTAATGCCATCTCTATAGAATGATTCGTCAAG
>NC_046666.1:97229519-97232655 GCF_010883055.1 Belonocnema kinseyi
CTCGGACTTGACTTCAGTATTAGGGGTGAGCAAAATGCATCAAATCTAATCCATCTCGAGTACTCACTCCTGAAAGCCCGGATTAAGAAAGCACAAGAGAAGGATTATTCTAGGTGAAGTAACAATGTCTATGTTATTCAAGTACTGGCGGGTTTTTGGAGATCACAGAGGAAACAGAGTTAAAATTTTGAATTTTATAGTTCAAGTAATCAATGAAGAAATACTTTTTGACAAAAATAAATTCGTGGATTATTGCTCCCATTACATATACGCACACCCCTTCCAAGATATCGTGCATCATGTCGATACTCAAATTTCGATTTACATGGAAAACTTCGATGCCGTGAAAAGCGCATGGTTCTTTTTTACCAGTACCGAATACGTCAAAACTTTCATTATCTTTCTCATAGTTTCCTCGAGTTCTTAGGTGGTTTTGATCCTCAGTTGTCGCAAATGGTAATTTTTTAAAATGATATTTTGCATAATCTGCACGAAACATTAGCCTTAAAAGATTCAACTAGGCCAAATATTCCATTCAAACCAAGGTTGTCTCCCAAGATAAGTACTAATTGAAATTTTCCGCGTCGAATAATGCCATCAAAATTTATATTAATCCCTTCTCTTTGGAGAAAATTAACCTCTTTAATCACTTTAGCAAAAACTTTTTTATTTTTATATTTTTTTTTTTACTTCAGTTCGTACCAAGTTTGAAAAAATAATGTTGCTAATTCTTGATGCAATTTGTGGCGGAAGACAAGACCTCCAAATCGTCAAAAAAAAAAATAGCGGTAGAACGAGGTCATTTCCAAACTTCGTAGCATAGTTTTTCAGCCATAAGTTAGCCAGCATTATGTTTGATATCACATATATCTCTTACTTAATTTATCAATATAACTTATTATTTCATTGAACATCCCTGGTATCTCTAAAAATTACTTAAGGCTGTTTCGCAGAGGAACATAAATGCCGTACATATATTCTGGCACTAACAGTCTTTCGGTCCCAACAGCTTTGTATATGAAAGTATATCCAATTTGAAATTCTTCGTAGCCGGTATAACCTTTTGCTCTTATAAGTTTAAATCGCTTATGTTCTGTTAATACGTCTTTAAATACATCCTTATACTTATCGAAACATTTTTCTACTTCTTTTAAATGCGTATCCGATAGGCATTGATTATCTTTCGACATTGTTAAAATTTTATGTTTTAAAGATGGTCAGTAATAATTTTCAATATAATTGTTAAAGTATTCAATAACTTCTTGTGCAATTTTCCTTAGACAAGGAAAGTTTCCGTATAAAGCTAAAATGAAAGTTATAATATTATTGAGTATCGCCTTAAAATTTATTTTGAAATCAATATTTTTAACTGTGTATTTATAAAATTGGATATACTCTCTAAGCTTAAAAGGTTACGCGCATTAACCTATGTATCAGAGAGTCGTAGTTTCATTTGAAACACTTTACACTTAGAGTTTTTTAATTTCTGTCGTGAATTTCGACACTGGTGGATATTTTTATCAGGATCTAAATCCTATACCAGTTTCCTAATTAAGCCACATGCATAATCGCACATATACGGGAAATAAAATAATACTCAGATTATTGTGCATCGAGATTTTGAAGTTCCTAGATCTTAGAATAAACATTAATGATTCATTATTTAATATAAATGTTTGAAAAAATGTTATATATATATATATATATATATATATTAATACCTTTATAGATAAAATAAATGACTTCGATATATCTTGTATGCTAACGTTCAATGTTTGGGTTTCATTAATCTTGAACGCTTTTCGGTACCGTTACACATAGGGGTAATAACAAGAATGCTAGTAACTCATAGTAATTACCTGGAATTTTTAATAAAAATGTATAATTCCATTTTAAGGGCCTTACTATAATATATATCATGTTTTTTTACAATATACGTGTCCATGATACCTGCTTTTATCAAATGATCATTCTTGACCATGAAATCTTTAACCTCTTTAATCCTATATTTTTTTGAAAACGAAAGTATTTTTTATTGCAGTTGGGCCCCAACTGTTAGACAATAGCGACAAATAAGAAGCCTGGAGATCATTATTTAAAGTATTCTTTTTTGCGAACTCCTCGAAAATAGCTTCAAAATCTAAATGCAGATGTACAATGAAAAAGTATTAAAGTATGTCATTTATCAATTATTTAGAAAAAACGCAACTTCTTCAAATGATATCATATTATAAAACGTAAATTCTATATTTATATTGACTATGAATTACTTCAAAACTAATTGTGCTTACCAAGAAAACTCCAAGTGGTGGAGACAGACAAGGGAAACATTTAAAATATATTTTGAAAAATACTTTGTCTTTACTGCGTTTATTCAGAAGTAATGTGTGTAACAAAAGTCAAGTAAAATTAAATCACATTTTTAATAATTTAATTTTAATCAAATCAAATCACATTTTTTAATGGAAATAAATTTAATATACATATAATTAAATAAACATTTCAAAACAATTTTTAACAACAATCTTTAACAAATAATTTGAATAATATAAAAAGCATTCAAACCATTTGTTTGGCTAGAATCAGCTTCAGCTTCGTCATCTTCGTCTATCCCTTAAACGGCCAAAACGCCACTACCGGTACACTGCTATTCAACGGCCAATAACTAAGACTATTCGACACTAGAAAAAATTGAGACATATATATTTTTATTGCTTAAGATTTCCTCTTTCCGACGGTGCTAATGAAATTCCTCAAAAAATTTACTTATTATCCCAAAATGCAGTTTAAACAAAAAAAAAAACGTGATTTTTCGTGTCTATTTTTTTTTGTGAACCATTTTCCAAAGCTTTTCGAGTCTGTAATTAACCTGGAATCTCACTAACCGGTGGAATAAATGTCTAAACTTTGAGAATCCATGGTTCAAAGATCGATTTTTCGTTTTAGTATTTTCAAAATGGCGTCTTAATGGCACAATTTTTGTGAAAACATTCATGAATTTTTTACAATAAACGATGCGCTTTTCAGAAAAATTATCAAGAATAAAAAGTTCTTGTAATCAGCCAAGGAATACGCCTGAATTTTTTCGAAGCGTTTTGAGCAAAATTTTGGATTTTGCATATGAACAATTTTTGCA
>NC_046666.1:97232755-97239178 GCF_010883055.1 Belonocnema kinseyi
GTTAGTGAGATTCCAGGTTAATTACAGACTCGAAAAGCTTTGGAAAATGGTTCACAAAAAAAAAAATAGGCACGAAAAATCACGTTTTTTTTGTTTAAACTGTATTTTAGGATAATAAGTAAATTTTTTGAGGAATTTCATTGGCACCGTCGGAAAGAGGAGATCTTAAGCTATACAAATATATGTGTCTCAATTTTTTCTAGTGTCGAATAGTCTTAGTTATTGGCCGTTGAAAAGCAGTGTACCGGTAGTGGCGTTTTGGCCGTTTAAGGGCTATACTGCCTGTTAAAGTCCCAGCTGTTCGTAGAAGTTTTCTTATGTATTTGTAGCAATTGTATAGACAACATCTGGCGCTACTAGCTTCATTATTGTCATTTTTATAGTATGGCACATTTAAAAAGTCTTCGTCCTCCGTAGGAAACAATTCCACTATTTGGTATCGAAGACCAATAAAAGCTTCAGGCTTTATTCTGTTATCACAAAAAATTGTACGAGAATTAATCAGTAATTATCAAATTTATCAGAAAATTTTACATAAAAAATGTGAGCAATTCCATGAGAATTGCTCATCTCTGTTAAAATTTCGTTTTTCAGAATAAAAAAGTCTAGTTCTTTGAAGTTATTCGTGATAGAAAATAGTTTTGAAAACATATTTTCAAAACGAAAAAATTTCAGAAACTTCTTTGATTTTCAAAAAGTAATTTTTAAATAGAATTAAAAAAAAACACTTTCTTTTTTACATTTTTTGTAACATAAACATACAATAAAACATGCAAGAGTGGCAACATATTATTTTAAATAAACATAAATTTATGCACTACAAAGAAACATATCTCATCAATTTATTTTATCTGGCTATTACTATTATACACAATTTAAAGGCTATTACTATCTCATCTAACATTTACATTCTTTTAGTCATAACTATATAACTTACTTGTAGTAAATGGGGTCTTCTTCTATTTTTGAGCATTATTAGCATTTCTTTCAATCGAGTATAATCAAGAGATTTAGTCAACTTATATTTTCGTAATATAATTCTGCCAGTTAAATTATTAGGTGCGTTTAAGTAACTAAACAGATCTGTCTCTTTGTATTTAAACTCGGCTAAAATTTTAATCATCAATGCAAAAATTAAAACAGTGCTTCTAATATGACACAGTATAATAATACCCCATTATAATTGTAAAAAATATACTTGAAGCAGCAGATGGAAGTGATTCCACTTTATTAGTTCTCGCAACTTGCTCTTTATCTACACTATTTTCAACTACACTGATAGCTTCCTCGCTAAATTCTGTTGGCTCAACACCCATTTCCTTCTTATTCCACCACTAATATCTGTTTATTCACACAGGAGGTTGTAAGTGCTTTACCCTTTTAAAAACTGTATTTTGATATGAAATAAATGATTTGACCCTAAAAATCATGCAATAAAAGCAAGATTCTAGCATTGCGTATTAGATAAAATTCAACATATTTGATCCCATTTGCTTAGTAACAAAAATAATAACGAATTCATAAATGATTAACTTATGCAACCATTACTAGAATTATTCAAGCTGGGACCACATTAATTTTATCATTTATATACGTTATTTACAATTAGCACTTGGAAAACGAAAACTTTTAGGTTATATCGACTATTCGAGCAAATATGCATGGAAAAAAGAAAGTTAATTACCTATTAAAGTATCTCGAATATCGCCGAACTTGTATTTAGCAAAAAATACGTCCATTTTTAGTTGAAACCCATGAAATTATTAACCAAAATGAAGTTGCCGGTCTCACATGCAACTTACGGACACGCGAGGGAAAAAGCGTTGCAGAGTACTTTTATATTGATATTGCTGCTCGCTCCGCCAGAGGGAGAGACGTTGCACTAATAAGTCGAGATCGCGGCCATGCCGCGCTGGGGCAGCAGCTTACCCAAAACGATAAAACAGCTGTCTCTCTCATAGGACACGCAACCTTTTCTCATTCAGCTCAACAGCGCGACTTACTGAGAGAGCGGCTCACCGAAATTTCTTTCCGTTCAAGATATATTCCAAATATTTCAACTCTTTTACTTCTTGTAACTTTATTCCCTTTCATTTCCCCGTCCATTCTTTCTTCCTTTCCCCTCCTTTTCTTAACCTCATTATCTTCATCTTTTTTACATTTAAATTCTGCTTTTCCCTATCTTAGTATTTCTCTAATCCTGTAGTTAAGCCTACCATCCCTTCTTCATCCTCTTCCATCAAGACTATATCGTCTGCGTATGCCAGTGTCTACGGGGTGATTTTTTAACTTGAAACTTTCAAATATCTCGAAAAATAGGCACTCTATGGAAAAATGTTAGGAATCAAAATTTAATCACTCTGGGGAGTACATACACTGATGTTAAAATCGGCTTCCCCACACCACCCCCAGGGAGTGGGGGCAAGTTCGAAATCTTAAATGTGAACCCCTATTTTTTATTGCATATTTGGATTCTTTGGATAAAAATGCGTATGATTGGTCTAAAACATTTTTCTCGTTTCGCGATCAATGGCGCTGTAATCGACGAAATTCAATTTTTTTTTCATTTTACTGTTACTGAGAATATACGCTTACGATTTTGCCATACTCTAAATTAGTCTTAAAACAAACTACTGCTTTTAGCGTAATCCAGGAACAACGACGTGGACGTAGCCGTTTTCTGTTCCCTTCGGGGTACTTGATTAACGTAAGTCCCCTTGCCTCTCACGATTCGGGGTGCTTGATTAACGTGAGTCCCCTCGCCTCTCACGATTCTAGGTACTCAGGGAATCATCTTTTAATTAAAGTAAGTGCTCAAAATGATGACCTTCGGCTTCACTGCATTATTAATCCGTAATTCAAATGAATTTACACAACGGAGAAGTGTATCTTCTTGAATTTCTGTACATGCACTTGTAATTCGGTCAACCATTTTCTCACGTGTGGTTGGTTTTTCTTTGAAAACTTTGTCTTTCAGATAGCCCCACAAAAAGAAATCTGGTAAAGTAAGATCTGGCGATCATACAGGCCAGTTTATCGGACCGCCTCTAAAAATCCAGCGACCATTGAAATCACGATCAAGTACTTCTCGTGCTACCGCTGAATAGTGTGCCGGACAATCATCATGTTAAAACCACATGTTCTGTCGTATTTCTAAGGTCAAGCCTTTAAGCAATATTGGCAGTTCATTTTCCAAAATGTCTTGATATTTTGGACCATTTAAGCACTGCGGATTTTCAATACTCCAGTAGTGCATGTGGTGTCGATTAACTATTCCATGGTTCGTAAAAGACGACTCGTCAGAGAATAATACATAACGAAAAAAGTTGGGATTTTCTTTGTATTTGTTCACGTGCCCACTGACAAAAAGCTACCCGATTTTGGAAATCAACGCCATGACGTTCTTGATGTAAAGAGACATGATACGGATGAAATTGATTACGTTTCAGAATTTTCCAAACACTGCTTTGAGACATTCCGGAATCACGAGCAATTTCTCGTGTACTAACGTGAGGATTATTGGCCACTGCAGTTAATACAGAATTTTCATGGTTTTCTCTAGTGACTGTTGTTGTACGGGTCTTTTTCTTAGGCTAAGCGTAGAGATTGCCAGCATCATCAAGATTTCTTTCAGCTTCTCCATACATCAGAACCATTTCAATTTTTTCTCGTACGGTTAGATACTCCATTGTAAAATAGTACTCGGAATAATCTTTGATCTAACTAAAATGAGGTTTGTCTTAAATGTACCTTTTCTAATTTACGGTATTTAAGGAAAGCAAAAAGTAAACACTTTCGTAATGTTTCGATAGCCTCCGCTGACCTCAATCTACAATAATGCCACAGATAAAATTTAGGAATATTCAGGAAACACTGTTAATGTAAACGTATTACTTAGTAATCACTTCTCAAGAACGTACATACATTTTGGCATGGTTTTCAAAATAATAATTACCAAATAGATCCGAATCTCTATTGCCCTTATTTTTAACCGACTTGAAAAAGAAGGGGGTTCTATTTATGTTCGTTGCGATGTATTTTTTTATGTACGAGTTTTTATTGGACACGTTCAGCGATTCTGTAGCGATTTGAAAAATTCTTTTTTTTTTCGTGGTCTGTCATGTCACAATGAAAATGGTGTATTTTTATTGTTCATGTATTGCAGAATCGTAAGCGTGCTTTCTCAGTAACAGTAAAATGAAGAAAAATTGAATTTCGTCGACTATAGCGCCATCTATCGCGAAACGAGAAAATGTTTTAAAAAAATCATACGCATTTTTATCCAATGAATCCGAATATGCAATAAAAAATATGGGTTTCCATTTAAGATTTCGAACTTGCCCCCACCCCCACCCGCAGGGGCGGTATGGGGAAGCCGATTTTAAGATTAGTGTATGTACTCCTCAGAGTGATTATATTTTGATTCATAACATTTTTTCATAGAGTGCCCATTTTTCGAGATATTTGAAAGTTTCAAGTTAAAAAAATCACCCTGTATATCTTTTCTTCCCTATCCTAACTCCTCCCGAACAGTTTCTCCTCATTACTAGATAGTGCAGAAAATATATGTTGTTAATTACCCCTATTCCTTATCTAACCCCTGTCCGATTCGGTGGATCGATCTTTTTTTCTTCAACGTCTATCTTTAATGTCTCTGACAAAACAGTTATATATATATTTTATACAGTATTGGAATCAGCGTCACACCCCTATAATCTTTAACCTCCTCATTCCTTGCTGACCTCCTTTTTTTCTCTTTACAGTCTTTAACCTATCCACTTCTATTCCCCCCGTACTAACTTCATTTCCGTTTGTGCACTCTAAACCTCTTTTTATTTCTCCTATCATTTGTTTCATCTCCTCATCCAAATTTCCCTCTTCCATTTTAATATTTCTGTCTTTGTCTCTAAAATGTTCTTTTTCTTCCCTTGACCAATCCCCTTTTCCTAAACTTTTTACCTTTAACTCCTTTTTATTCACATTGTTATAACTTTTTTGTCCCTCTAATTTCACTATGAAGGTAAAGTGATCCGACTCAATATAATCACCTACCTCTAGTTTCTTAACCTTCTCTCTTTTACATCATCATCATCATCCACTATCACATAATCAATTACCGTTCCCCTTTCACCTCCTGAGCGTGTATTTCAACAACTCTTTCCCCTCCCTCCCCATTTTGTACCTTATCTTTCGATTTTCTTCCTCTCTTTTCTCCCCATTCCTTTCCTCCTCTGTTTTCTGTTCTCACATTGTAATCCCCACCTATTTCCAGCCTAATCTCTTCCTAATTGTTTTCAATTTTTTTTATCTCCGCTGTTTGCTCCTGCGTATCACCGTTCACATAAACCCCTACTACCTTCCACTTCTCTCCTCCCATCTTTACTTCTTCTACTAATAATCCTTTTTTTGTTCTTCCCTCTCTTTTTAATATTTCCGTGTTATACATTCATTCCTTACTCCCATAACCATTCCTCCCATTGGTCTGCCCTTTTTATTCTCCCTCTTTGCATTTTGCACTGCATCTTTCTTTCTACCCATGTCAAATCATCCTCTATTCTGTCCGATCTTTCATATAACATCCTCTTCTTTGTCATCACTTCCCTCTAATGTCCCTGTTTCTTTAGTCTCACCAGTACCATTCTCTCCCCTATTCGCTCTTCCCGTTCTACACTTCTCACTTCCTATAGATCTACCTTCGCACCAATCCTTTTTAGTACTTCTTCCATTCCTTCCATCAGCTCTTTCTTCTCTAATCTTAAACCCTTTATCACTATGTTTCTTTTTCTTTCTTCCCTCTCTTTCCTTTTTATTATTTGTTCTATTTTCCTCAGTCTTTCTTTCTCCGTATTCCCACTCACCTCCATCAAAATCACGGTTCGAGGTTTCTAGTTTCTTAATCCTACTTTGCATCTCCTCTACCTTTTTATTATTATCGTTGTGCTTCTCTAGTTTTTGTTCTAAAGACTGCATCCTTGTTTCTAACTGTTCCCTGACTGCTTCCGATTTCTTTATTTTTTCCTTAGTTCAGCCATTTCCCGCCTAATTTCCTTCTTTAATTCCTTCCCCCTTTTCTCCTGTTTTTCTTAATAAATCCATCTTACTTCTATCATCAGTTTGCGCATTTCTTTCAGTCTTTCCTCTTTCAATGGAACTTCAATTTCATCTTCGCTTCGTTCAGCCCCCTTACTATTATCACCCTTCTCTACCAAATTCTGCTTTTCCGGCGGCGATCTAAACATTTTTGGATACTTCAAACTTGAACCGATATCTTCCTTCTCTTCACTGCTTCCCCTCTCGCCTCTCTTCCATTTGATAAAAGCCTTAACCCTTAAACGGCCAAAACGCCACTACGGGTACACTGCTTTTCAACGGCCAATAACTAAGACTATTCGACACTAGAAAAAATTGAGACACATATATTTT
>NC_046666.1:97239278-97245589 GCF_010883055.1 Belonocnema kinseyi
TTTTCGTTTTAGTATTTTCAAAATGGCGTCTTAATGGCAACATTTTTGTGAAAACATTCATGAATTTTTTTACAATAAACGATGCGCTTTTCGGAAAAATCAACAAGAATAAAAAGTTCAAAATTTACGTTGCCCAATTATCATCAACGTGGAGGTCGACGAATATCGAAAGTCTCTTCTTTTTTAAGGGATTTTATATATAGTTTTTCACATTTTTTAATTTTTTTTTTATGGAGAATTTTTTCATTTCACATTTCAATCCGTTGAAATCATTTTGATCCTGCTGTTTCAGAATGTAATTTTGAGAAACAATGTAAGCAGCAATACATGTTGCAATCAATGCAAAATCTAGTAGTCCTCTGGCGACATTGTTCATTATTATATAATGCTCTTGTTCGTGATTCGTATCTGTGAGTTTCGAAATCACCTAGTTTTGATTGCGACAAATATTTCCTGCTGATTTCTTTACAGAAATCTTTAGTTTTCAATTTAGCTATATTATTCTTGTTGCAAATTTTCCAAATTACGGTAGCATTATTAATTGATGATTCTATAATTCGTGAAAAAATTTTAAAATTCGGTCTGGGAAATTCCGATCCCGAATTCTCGTCATCTGATGAATCATCTCCATCAGAGCCAGAGTAATCTGGATTAGGTATGATGATACGTTCATCATTTTCATCGGAATCCCATTCCGATTCGGAGTTTGTTGCAATTTTTGAGGCTTTACGCTTTGGCATTTTTTTTTGCTGGGTTTACTCGAAAATCCCCAGGATGACAATGCGGTGAAGGTGTGGTTTGATGTCAGAGTGCAATAAAGGTTACGGAGTCGTTGGAAATTTTTTATTGAAAAACTATGCGCTTTGCGGAAAATTTATCAAGAATAAAAAGTTCTTGTAATCAGCCGAGGAATACGCCTGATTTTTTTCGGAGCGTTTCTTTGGAAAATGGTTCACAAAAAAAATAGGCACGAAAAATCACGCTTTTTTTCGTTTAAACTGCATTTTGGGATAATAAATAAATTTTTTGAGGAATTTCAATGGCACCTTCGGAAACAGGAGATCTTAAGCAATAAAAATATATGTGTCTCAATTTTTTCTAGTGTCGAATAGTCTTAGTTATTGGCCGTTGAAAAGCAGTGTACCGGTAGTGGCGTTTTAGCCGTTTAAGGGTTAATCGCCCTACGCTCGTTGCTCTTATTCTCTCCGTTTCTACAGTTTACCTATACTTCCCCCTTGCCTTTCTTTCTTGGAACTCCTATTTTGGCGTACTAATCACTTCCTGCTCTAAATCCGTTTTTTCCGCGATGATACTCGCTCCGTTAGCCATGAGTCTAATTCAAAAGCTCCTGCCTTCTATCCTCCCCTGCCTCTATCTATCGTCGCGGTCTGGTACCTGTCTCACCTTTCTCCGCCGCTCCCCAACCCTGCTACTACCATCCCGATCAACCCAGTCCTTCCACCCTGACACAAATCTCCAACCAACCTAACGTCAACTTCCACCCAAATCTGTCTCAAGTCTTCGAAAATATCTACCTTCCCTTTTCAATCTCCCAATCCCTCAATTAATCTCTTACATCCAAACCCATCTATGCACTTCCATAATCCACTAACCTTAGATTTCATTTAAATATCAGGAAAACTCAGCATCAAACAATTCCCACTACCTTACACTTGCATGCAAGAAACGGAATTGATCTCCTTACTTATTTCCGATATGAACTCTATTCGGTTTTTATTCCTCTAGAATCAAGCCGAAATGCCTATGACAAAGCCACTGAATGCGTCCTCCGGTTGCGGATAGCGGGACTCTGTACCAAGGGTTTCTGCTGAATATGGTTACAAAAATTAATAGGCATTCGCGGCCAATTGTCCAGGGCTGGTCCCGAAGGAATTAACCCCCATGAGGAGGTGTGAAAACTGTGTTGAAATCTGAATGGCACCTGTGTGAGGTGTCTAGAATGGTGACTCTGGGATACCGGGCAACCTCTCAGAGGATACAGCCTTATCCTTGAATTCGGGGCTCTACAAGGAAGGAAGAACACCTTTCCCTAGCTTCTCGTGGGAACAACAATGATACCACCAAAGATGTATGTAGTAAGTGCGGTTCAAAAAAATAGAAAGCACAGGGCTTCCGACAATGGGTCGGCCAACAATACCGACAACTCTAGAGCTGGAGGAGCTAATGAAGATGGAGTCAATGCGATCGATTGACGGAATCTCGGGATCTTTATGTGGACAGAGCGACTAAAAAACGACTTAATAGAGTGATACGATGCGAGTGTGGTCTCTAGACGGGGTGAGATGGCACGACTGCATGCTCTGTGGTTCAAGAAACACCCAGAACTATCGTACTTTTCGTAGACATTTTTCTGAAGAATCCGACCTCTGGACTATCAATTGTTGGCTGTAAAATCTTGCGAGAGTTTTGGCCGATGCGAACCGTTAAACAAGACCAGCGGTAATCATAAGACCAAAAGACGAGGTTCGAAAGCTCGTGCGCGATCTACGTATCCGTTATCACATACTTAACAAGTCAAAGCTGCTGACCATTAGGCGGCACATTATGGAGAGAATACGGATACTATCTAACGCTAAGAGAAATCTAGAGCGGAGAGAGAGAGAGGTGGCTCAGAAAAAACCAACAGTTTCTCTTTGACCCATCTCGACTCTTCCAAGACCCTCGGGTTTCGGCTTTCGTCGTAACTTCCCGCAGTCTTCTGCGGTGTCACGTGGAACTCTTATTTTGACTTCAAAGTTGTTTTTGTCATAAACGATTTAACACTCCTTTCCTACGTCTAAATTGAATTGGATTCCTACGCAAGAGGGTAGAAGTCTATGCACTCGAAACATGTACTAGCATATGGCATCTGGGGCTTTCAGCTTGTTACTGACCCTCCCGAATTTTCCATTGCGCTAGGAGCCTTCGGGCATCCGATCTGCATTTTCCTTATCCCCACCCTCAATTTTCATTCGGTATTTCTGAAGATCGTTTTCGTGGTACTGCCCCCTCTCTCGGTCATTGTCGGCAAGTAGCCTCTCACGTTTGTTCGTAATTCTATCTTTCAGCACTACCAATTGTTCTTCGCGGTCTATCGGAGGGTGGGTCGGTGTGCGTGGCGGGAGGTACGTCCACCATCTCTTCGGCCGACGGCCCTATAACTCCTCGAAAGGTGCGATTTCAGTGGTGTTGTGATGAGATTTAATAACGATAGTTTAATATTCTCCAATTGAGAGTACCATCCTCCGTCTCCGTCTAGAGGTAGGAGGGTTTTAAAGGGTCGAGATAATTCCCTGTTGACCCTTTCTACCACATTGGCCTGTGGATGGCGTATGGATGTGAGGACCATTTGTACATTTCGCTCTTCAAGCGCCTTCCTCCATCGATGGTTCGTGAATTGGGTACCCCTATCAGAAAGCACAATTTGTTAGGCCCCGACGTCTCTAATGAAATCGTCCAGTTTTGTAATGGCCATGTCGGTTATGGCCTTACGCATCGAATACAGCTTTGTATATTTCGTAAACGTGTCTACCATCACAAGAATGGGTTGATATTCATACTTTGTTTTGTTTAATGGGCCAAACAAATCTATAGATATGATATCTAGATGTTCTTTCGGTAACACAATTTCCAGCAGAGCTTGTGAGGTCTGGGTAGAGAGTTTGTTTCTCTGGCAGGAATTACATTTCGTTAATATATGTCTTTTCATTCTTGCCGGGTGTCAGTATGTCTTATGACACTCCCATTTTAAGCTCTCCATAAGGTCTTGCGGAGTTTAAATTTGGTAGTAGCTATTATGGTTTCTTTACCTGGTAGATGTTCGACTCTTATGTTATAATCGTGAATAGCGAGTATCCATCTTGTCAATCTGGCATTTAAAATTTTCATGTCTTTAAAAGCGTCAACGCGAGACGATCGGTGCATTTAACAATTTCTGCGCTAATTTAGGTAGGTTCAGAATTATTTTAATTCTTCAAACTATGGCAAGTAACTCTTTTTCCATGGTAAAATATGTTAATTCTGGGCCTTAAAGAGTTCGGCTCGCTAGATTTCTAATTTCTTTCTATTTTCATTTAGCTGGTACAGTAAGGCTCCGAGCGCATAATTGCTTGAGTCAGTTTGTAAATAATATCCTGTTTTTGGATCTGTAAAATATAACATAATAGCATTTCCAAAGAGTTTTAACTCTTTCGAAGCTCTATTCTGCTTCGCTGTCCCATTTCAAAGCTACGCCCTTTTTTATTAGCTTAGGAAGTGGCACTGTTTCAGCAACATGCTCTTTACTAAATTTCGAGTAAAAATGTATTAGACTCAAAAAGCCTCGTAATTCTTCCAGGTTACGGGGTCCTGGAAAATCATGGATATTACTTTAAATGTTCGAGGTGCGCTTCGTTATCATCCGACGTGATGAGAGTGTCGTCGACAAATGATATTATTTGATCACCGAGGCCCTGTAGTACGAAGTCTAACCCTCTGACGAGAGCGACTGTGCTTGTCTTAGTTCGAATGGTACGATACGAAATTCAGAGCTTCACCCTCGACACTTTTGGAAGAGAACTTCTGCTGATTCGGGGAACTCCCAGTCCTCCATGAGAATTTCATTCAATCTTCGTGCGTCGAGGCATAGACGCACCATTACATTACCGTTTTATAACAAGCACCAGGGGGTTAATCATGGTGCCTAGCATTCTGGAAATCCTTGAAAATCTAGAAAAATCCTTGAATTTGTTTTTACCTGGATAAAACCTGAAAAAATCCTTGAATAATTCCCATGGTCCTGAAATTTGTATTTCCGTAAAGAAAAACAATTGTTTGAACTTGTTCTTTGCTCTACTGTCACGTATAATGATCTTCGAATTTATCATAAGTGTCATCTGTGGAGGACTCCCATCACTGAGGCCGAGTTCAGTGATAGGTACAAGGGCAAAATGACTCCGATGCCTTGAAACGAACGGATCTCTATTTCTACCATGTAAGATATAAAACGAGGTGCGAAAAAAATGGAAACGATAGTTTCGAGATCTCTCTTTCTGTCATATATGGTAGACAGAGTCCGATGGTGTTCCAACAACAAGTCATAATTATATTTTCAAAATAATGAGAAACTCTCTGTCTGCTGTATAAGATAGAAAGAGAGATTTCGTAACCATCTTTTCCATTTTGATCACACCTCGTGGTCTACCTCACATCGTAGAAAGAGGGGCCCGTTCGACTTAGAGCATCAGAGTTTCATTGTAGGAGAAGTTGCCGTCTCACTTCTAGTATTATTATTGAATTATTTATATTTCATATATATTTTATTCATTGAATTTAAAGTTTAAATTTATTTATTGAAGCGTTGAAGAAACTTTCCGTTTCTAATCAGTATTATAATGATGACATTTATTTATGATCAAAAAGGGTACCTGGAAATAACTATTTTTTTGTCCTTGAAAACCTGGAAAAGTCATTAAATTTTGTTTAAGAAGCAGTAGACACCCTGGGTTAATGTATGGGCTATTCGACCGCTGTATGATGCCGTATTTGATCATGCGTTGAAATTATTCATTTAGTCTAAAATCCGAATATAAAACGACCTTCACCCATTCGTTTATGCGATGAAAAGTATTTTATATCAAAGTTAATACGATAAAAAATATATCACGAGTAAGTTGCCTAAAAAATTTCAATCAAGGCTATGATTAATTAAAAATTCAAAAATGACTGTTAAACAAAATTTTAATCTTTTTTTTACGAAACAAACTATATACTAATTGAAAGTATAAAGCTTATAAAATATGCAAGCGTTGGGTTGTCTATTTTTCCTACCATAACTATTGAGTTGACAGGTATAAACAGGTAAGTCGATACTATTATGTTGCACCAATCCGTTTAAGCAATAAACCTTACATCAAAATAAAGATAATTTTATTGCGAACACGATGATATACGGCTGTCAACGAAAATCTGTTTTGCATTCCGGTTGTTGAATTTTCAAATGCGAAATATTGGTGCGAATGAAGATGTGCGACAGAGAGGTACGAGTAAACTAGCCGGTGCGATAGAAGAGGACGCAGCATCGCAGCTGTGCACAGCTTGCCCATCGAATGGCAGAGAGTGCGCATGTTATTTTTTCGTGAAACTAAAAAGGATATCAATACTTTGATAAATGCTGAGCACCATTTTGGATCATACCTAATTTTTTTTAAAGATAAAATAATTTTAATATAAATACACTTTTTTTAAAATCAATTAATGTTATTTGTGTATGTATCGTATATATTATATGTGATAATTAAAGTATATAGATGTTTTTCTAAATAAAAATATGA
>NC_046666.1:97245689-97254168 GCF_010883055.1 Belonocnema kinseyi
ACAGCGCTACGTAGTAGCACGTTTTTTTTATTCCGTTAATTCAGGCCAGCCAATTCTCTGATTTGGACAATTTGGTGTGTAGAAGTAAACTTCTTTTACCAGAAGTTCATGAAACCATCTGGCCCTGCAGCGGAAAAGTTCTTCCTACCCCTAAATACTTTTTTAACCTCTTTTAGAGTGATTGATGCACATTCTTCCTCAAATGTTATGAGGATGTCACAAAACTCCTTGTAGCGGATGATATTATCAGTATCTTCTTTCAACTTAAGTGTTTTCGGGATCTTGTATACCTCTTTTCAAAAAGTCTTCACCTCGTTGGGCTTGGGGAGATTTTACAGAAAAATGGTGATCGCTGAAGAAACGTGATGGGTCATCGAGAAACTGTTGATTCTTACTAAACCATCTTTCGAATCCTTTCCCTAAAGCATCTACCAGATTTTATGTAGTCAGTCACAGGCTGGACACAGTAGGCATTCTTTCTTGCCCCTCTAAACCTCTTTTTCGGTTAATGCAAGCGTCTTTTAGTCTTTTGATCCATCGTCGGTTTTGGTCTACGATTTTAATCAGTCAAAGTTCTTGCAGTACCATAAATGTTCATGTTTGATTTGAACAGCAAAACAGTGTGTTCTCGTTCCTCGTAGTGTGCATGACACGCTCTGCAGCTATCTTCGAGGATAGCTTGACTTACAGTGTAGTAATGGTATAATAAAATTGCAATAAATTCTCTTTGACACACAAAAATGAAACCCTCGATACCGGACTTCAATCCGCGTTTGATGCATTTTGCTCACAACTGATACTGAAGTCAAATCCAAGTGTTTGATCAGCCTTCTCCGCTGCTTCCTACAAAAACGCTCCTTTGCCTACTTCTTCGTGTTTGCTGAGAATTTTGAAAAGAGAGCATCGTCCTTTTGCGAATATAGGTGCTGCACACAGAATGTTCTTGTTTCGAAAAAATTCAAGATGTATAACGTTTGATGCATTTTGTCATCCCTGATACTGAAGTTAAGTCCGAGTGTTTCAGCAGCCTTCTGCGCTGTTTTGTACAGAAACGCTCATTTGCCCACTTCTTCGTGTTTCCTTACAATTTTAAGAAGAGGATCTCTTCCATTTGCGACTCTATGTGCTGTACATACATAGAATAATCTTGTTGTGAAAACATTCAAGATTCAATATTCTGCAACCGCCTTAAGGGCGTAAGATGTAAAGTCGATTTGAGTTTGAAGCTTTTGTTCATCTGCATACCCTTTTGTGACCCGGTGTCAAGGATCTGAGCTCGTCCATCGTGCAGCAAACCACTCCAAATGAATAAAGTAGTGCAAGGACGGTAAGCATGTTCGTTGCCGATACTTTCTTCCTTGCCGACAGTTCGGAAGACAATTTCTGCCGAATGAGACGTTTATATCTCCATCGGAGCGCTATAGCAATTCTGTCGACGATCTAAGGGTCTCCGGGAACGCCAATAAGTTGTCCTCGCTCTAAATGAATTTGGGCGCAATTTCCTAATCCAAACTCTATTCCAATTCAATAATTATTCTATGGGAGGTTAAATCGAAAGCATTCCGACAGTCAAGCCAGGCTCCTCGTACTTTAGATATGATGTGAAAATGCGGGCAAACTTCGCTAAAAAATATCTCGAACTGCCCTGGTTGTAGCGGGTGGTCCATATTAATTGGAGGGTCTCGAAAGAGCTGAAATGGTCAGAGAAACAATGTTCATTTTCTCCGAACCACCTCTTGCTTCGCTCTAGACTCCGCGTAGTGTCAGATCATACCTGAATTTTGTCAACAATGTAATGCCTAATGGTTAGCAGCTTTGAATTGTTAAAAGCGTGATGAAGAATCCGCAGTTTATAGTAAACTTACCGGAGCCTGACAAACAAATTCTTGCCAGATGTTATGAAGTCAATCTCAAACTGAATAAAGGATGCGGACTGTCTTGTCCATTCTTCATTTGTGCTGAATAAGTGCATGCAGCTTTGGTTCTCATGATCAGCTATTGGATGTTTTACGGTTTGCATCCGCCTAAATTCTCGCTGCATCATACACACCACAATTGATGGTCCAGAGATCGGACTTTACGGAAAAACTCCACAAAGCGCGTCTCCGACTTGAGCCAGATATTTGGGCTTGAGAGTAACCTGAAAGTTAATGTTTCTCCTGTTTTGGAAGCATCGCTCTCTTAGTGTACTGGATTCCTGCCCGCAGTTGATCTCATTGTCGCATATCTTTCTCTGCTGTCAACTTGTGCTAACTGGTAAGTAGGCGTTCCGCGTATATAAAATCTTTTCCGGAGGTCCTCAGCACGGTTTCACATCAGTTGTTGCGAAAAATGCAAGAGTTCGGAGTGTTTTTCGCACCACAAAGCATGCACCCGGCCGTGTAACATTTTCGCTCAGGGGTTATATTGGTATCGCAGCACTCTAGCAGGTCGCTCCTCAGTCGATCCATCTACTAAAAAATATTCAGATGTTTCGGGTTATTCGTATTTACTCTATATCGATTGGCAACGGTTGAGATACCGCTTCCTGGTACCGGGCAGACTTCGGTACGGTTGCTTACGCCTTGGTTTAGAGGATTTTTCATTCGAAACCACCCCTGGACCATTGTTCATCGTGTATAATAAAGCAGGAATAATAACGAACTTTCAAAGCTACATGCTTCGTGCAAAGGAATTTTAAGAATCGATCTTTTTTGCCAAAGCTTAAACTATGCTTAGACTATATAAAAATGTTCTTCTCTTGGCAAAATTACAAAGACCAGCGTTTTAAAGAGAAGGGGTAGTGGTTTCGGTAGAGGAAAAAGGAAAAAGAGAGGCTAAAGATTACATCGGAGTCTGACGCTTATACCAACATTGTATAAGTTATACAGGGTATCCCAGAAGTTCTGTCGTTTCTTGGATGGCGGATAGAAAAAAAATCACATCAAAAGATCTTTAAAAAAATGTTGGTTTCGGTGTATATTTTTGATACTGCAGGGCATTAAAATTGCATGCACAAGAACAGAAAGTGTGCGTGAAAAACCTGCAAAAAATTTATTCTGCCGCAGCAACTTTACCTGAATCCGAGCGTTTGAAAAAAATAAATACAATTCTAGGTGTATGTGTGTGTTTAAAGTGTTTGGACTAAAGTTGAATCAAAATGTAAAATATATTTCAAAAGAATTAATTGTTTTACGCAGAAATGTTCGAGATCAAATATTGGCTGTCCGCAATTCGTACATTATTCAAAAATTATCGGGGACAGTCGAAATTATTAACACTGATTTATTTTGAATTCCATCAAATCTTTTAAGTTCTCTGATTATTCTGAAAACACGTGCTTCTTTTAACTATTTCCAAATTCCTCAAATTGGTCGATGGATTAATTAATACTGAATGATGCATAAGCTATTTGAATTCTAAACAAATCTGTAGAAGTTTTTAAATTTACTTAAGGACACGTGACACAGCTAAATACCTTTATTACCGACCTCACTTTTTCAGTTCACTGAATGTTTTTTTGAACCTACGAACTTTTTTTTGTAAATAAAATGTCAGCCGGTAACGTTGTACACGAAAATACGAACCCTCTAGAGTCTCGTCTAGTGGCCGCTAGGGTTCATCTTTTCGTGTACAACGTTACCGGCTGATGCCGATGGAATTGATGGTTGAAATATTTTTTTTTTACATCTTTTATTATTAAGATTTGTACTTAAACGTAGTTTTCTTTCGGCTCTTACATTTCCCAAAGTTTGAGACCGATATTTTATGTATAAAATAAGTTCGAACGTTTAAAAAATGTCGAGGTTCAGAAAAAAGATAAAATAATTTTCACTGAAATTCCTACCAAAGTGCAGTACCTAAACGTACTTTATTGTACTCTAATACATTTTCCAAAGTTTCAGCTCGACATTTTATTTACAAAAAAAAGTTCTTAGGTTCAAAAAAACATTCAGTGAAGTGATAAAGTGAGGTCGGTAATCTAGGTATTCAGCTGTGTCACATGCCCTTAAACTTTTTTGACTTCTTTCAACAGAAACTGCGCGGGGGCCGCGGGGTCTGCGGTTGTCAATCAGGCGAGCAGTTAAGCGTGAACAAACAAAAATGCAGCGGGCTACAATGAGTTAATTCACTTTCAAGGTCAGCCCCAAAATCGACGGTATAAAAGAGTTTCACTGTATATAATGATTATAATAAATAGATGGAGAATAGCGATGCTATACGTCTGAGTAAATAATGAATTATAAATATAGTTAGATGTAAAATATGACATACTTCAGACCAGATAAAAGACCAAAATGATTTTGAGAATATCCTTTATTCAATTTTCATTGTCGACGTTTCGAGAGTCAATTGCTCCCCTCATCAGGAAAAACATAAGAATATAATAGAATACTATGTTCAAAACTAATTCTAATAAATAGATTGAAAATAGCGATGTTATAACAATAGCATAACAAAAACATAACATCGATATCTTCCATCTGTTTATTATAATTATTTTTTTACATAGTATTGTATTATGTTCTCATTTTTTTCCTGATGAGAGCATTTGACTTTCGAAACGTCGACAATGAAAATTGACAAAGGATCTTCTCAGCATCATTTTGGTCTTTTATTTGCTCTGAAGTATGTCATATTTTACATCTTAATATATTTGTAATTATATAATGATTGTATAATCAGATTGTACATTTATACATAAAATTGTTACAATTGTTCTAGAACAATTACAGAACACAAAGGTCAAACTGTTTTGTAACACTGTTATTGTAAGGATCCGTAACAGTTCTGGAATTCTGTTCTGTAACAAATATAGAACAATGTACTCTTAAAAAGTTAAAAAAATCCGTCCTTTTGGTAAAAAATTCAGCATTTTTTTCTAAACATAAATCTTTTGTGTGAAATTCATATTTTGATGTTGATAAGTCAACTAAAGTCCTTTTTTAGATTAAAACTGTTTGTTCCAAACATTTGTCTTTTTGATTTAAAAGTTCACCTTTTACGTCAACGTACATTGATATCAACGCGTGTATAGGCTATTCCCCACACAGAGGGTGCTTTTGAAAAAAGTACACTTAAAAAAAACTTTTCAAGCTGCTATCTTTCAGTTAACATTAGGGTTATTACCAATAAAACAATAATTTATAAAATTATACAAACTACAAATTATTTTAAAGGCTTTTGGAGCCTTTTGACGATGCACTCATTTTCCATCCTTCTTGTAACGAGAATTATTCCTAAATAAAGTAAAATAATACAATTAAACGTGCAGAAGTTAGGAAAAGTATAATAGGAAATATATACTAGATATAAGAAAAGCAAAAAAAATAATTGATTGAATAAAAAAGAATTGAACTAATTTTTTAAAATCAAAATAAATAAATTTTTCATTATAGTTAATCTAGAGATTAAAAATTAGCTAGAAATAGAATTGCTTTGCTTTGTAAATATCGTTTTAATGCTTTAATTAAGTATCTCTCCGTTACAAAAAAATCATGCGATGGAAAACAACACAAAAAGTGCTCCCAAAGTTTTGAAGTAAAATGAATTAAAAAATCCTTTGGCAAATCATTTTCCGTCGCCCCGGTCCAAATTTTTATTTTTTATTTTAAAACTTTTGTTAAGAAATATCAAAGTTATTGCGAGTTACGTCGATGCATACTAACAAAATACGCAAGGTTTTCTTGGAGTTTTTCTTTATTTGCGATAATAGTTCTTAATGTTTACACTAAAAACTTACGAGGATTAGTAGTGGGATGTTTTTTCTTCAATCAGACGTCAAAGCAGGACCCGAAAAGGTATTTCTTGTTGTAAAACGACGGCTGTTTATGTATCGACGTATCCTCAAAAATATTTTATAAGACACATTTTTGTGCACTATATTTTTGTGTCACTATAGAACTTGTACTAAAATGAAGTTATTTTTAATAATATAATCCGTTAACACAAAATTGCACTGTTTGTGGAGAATTACCAATATGTGCGTCGTTACCCATTGCAACCAGCTCTCGCGCGTCTTTCATTGGTGTAACACGCGGAGTTTAATGTGACGTGAAATGAGCTAGAATGTAAATCTTTTAAAAGTTATTTCAATTTTTTAAACTGTTAAGAGAAAGTCCACAAAGCTTATTTACAAAATATCTACATATGGAACATGAGCATGATAGTCCAGCTTTTCTGAAATTGGTATTTTTAGGCAAAATGAATCAATAGATTTTACATTATGAACGTGAAAATAACTCTTTCTTTCTTTCGTTAACCAATTATACTTGCTCTATATATCCCTACTATAATTATGACTAATTCGTCGTTAATTCCGTAATACTTCTTCTCTGATGGATTCTGGATGGATAGGGGGTTAAGGCAAGGATGCCCGCTTAGCCCAACGCTTTTTGCAATTTTGATCACGGATATGGAAAGTAAGCTAGTGGGATGAGTGGTAGAAGGAGTTAGGGTAGGAGGAGTCAGAATATGGTCAATCGCGTATGTAAATGGCATAGTGCTGCTAGCAAAGAGCGAAGAGACTTTAAAGGAGACGATGAAAAGGTTGAGACGATATTTGGACAAAAAAAGGTTTGAGTTAAATGCGGACAAGTTGATGGTTATGGTGTTCAAGAAAGGAGGTGGGAGAGATAAGGGAGGGGAGTGGAAGTGGAAGAGGAAGGCGGTACAGGAGGTAAAAGAGTTTGTGTACCTGGGCTTCCTGTTTCTAAGGAATGGGGGAGTGGTTGGTCATATAAGAGAGAGGGTGAGAAGGGCAAATTTGGCGATGAGACAGGTATGGGGGCTGTGGGAGAGGTTGTTCTCAGATGATTTTTTGTATAGATACACGTTTATTTTCCGGACTGCTGGTCTTAAAAAATTGACTTGCTTACACTTCCATTATTTTACAGAATTTTCATGCAGCAACCGCATCTCATTCTCGCTATAAGTTCCTGACTGATATTTTCTTCTCTATTCCTCTTCCTCCTTCTTCCTCTTCTTCTCCATTTTACCCAACACGCCCTTCACCCATGCTACTAATCTTTTGTTCTCCCTTTCATGCAACATGCTTATCCCACTCCTTTCCACCTTTTCACATTCCTCCAACCAGTGCTCAACTTTTACCTCCCCCTTCCCGCACAATTCACACGTTCTCTTCTCTGTAGAAAGCCTTGCTCTCCTTTCTGACACAAATATTGCGCTCTCTCCCTTGGCAGAATCCACACATAGTTCCCGTTAAACCTTGACTCTCTTCTTCTCTTTCTCCATGTCATTCTTTTGAACCAAATCATATACCTTTCTTCCTTCCCCGTGAATTCTTGTCACTTCATCTATCTGCAATCCATTCGTTCTAAAATACCTTTTTCTTTCCAGCTCCATCTTTGCACCACTACGTCTGTTCTCCTTCTCCCAACAGCACTCCTTAATCAGCTTTCTTCCCCCCTCTTCCAAAAATTTCTCCTCACATTTACACGCTCGACTCCCTGTTATAATCCCTAAACTCGTTCTTCCTGTCTGCCTCCTGACAATATAGTTCGGCGTATTTCTTGCCAACCCCAGTGTCCACTTTAGATACCTCTCCTGTATCCTATTTACCTCCTCACTTACCTTGCACCTCCACTCTGTAAAATAAGAAACTCATCACTAGCGAATCAAAAAACTTCATTCTCCTCACAAAATCATCTGCGAACAACCTCTTTCCCAGCCCCCACACCTGCCTCATCACCAGATTTGCCCTGCTCGCCCTCTCTTTTATATGATCATCCACTCTCCCATTTCTTCGAAACAGGAAGCCCCGGTACATAAACTCATTCACCTCCTACATCGCTTTTCCCTTCCACTTCCACTCCCCTCCCTTATCGCAGATGATTTTGTAAAGAGAATGTAATTGTTTGGTTCGCTAGTGATGAGTGTCTTACTTTACGGACTGGAGGTGTGGTGGTGGAAGGTAAGTGAGGAGGTAAATAGAATACAGGACAGGTATATAAAGTGTACACTGAGGTTGGGAAGGAATACGCCGAACTATATTATCATGAGGGTGAAAGGAAGAACGAGTTTAAAGATTATAACAGGGAGCTGAGCGCGTTAATGTGAGGAGAAATTTGGGGAAGTGGGGGGAAGTAAGCTGTTTAGGGAGTGTTGGTGGAACAAGAATGACAAGGCGTAGGGGTGCGAAGATGGAGGTGGAAAGGGACACGTACTAGGCAGTCTGATAAGTACCTGAAAATTCTAAGAGATGGCATTAGTATTCACTAATGTGAACCATTTTCATCGAGCTTGATCCTTCAAATGACGCCTGTCAAAACTTCAGCCATTTATGTTTTCGCATTTACAAATTGCATCACTCAGAAGCGACTAACCTCCGAGTTTTTTTTAATATGGAAATATCTGAGTTTCGAGTTTTGATCAAACCCTACTATCTTCGAAAGAAAACGATATCCGAGACCAAGGCCAAGCTGGATAAGTATTACCCGGACTCTGCACCGTCGATTGGAACGATTCATAAGTGGTTTAC
>NC_046666.1:97254268-97259442 GCF_010883055.1 Belonocnema kinseyi
TCATTATTGGACCGATTGAAAATCGAAATCGCCGAAAAACGACCGCATTTGAAGAAGAAAAAACCGCTTTATCATCACGACAATGCGACTGTTCATTCATGCGTAGCTGCACAAGCAAAATTGCATGAAATCGGCTTTGAATTGGTTCCTCAGCCACCGTATTCACCAGACCTGGCCCCCAGCGACTATTACATGTTCCCTAACCTGAAGAGATGGCTCACTGGTAAGCGTTTTTACTCAAATGAGGAGCTCATAGCTGAAACTGAGGCGTATTTTGGAGACCTTCCGATCGAGTACTTTTCGGACGGTATCAAAAAGTTAGAAAATCGTTGGACTCGCTGTATCGACCTAAAAGGAGAGTATGTTGAAAAAATAAAACGGACTTTGGCCAAAAAAACGTCTCCGTGTTTCATTTTTCAGGGACTTATCAGACTGCCTAGTATTTCAGTAAAAATGGATTACAGATGGATGAAGTAAGAAGGATGCACGAGGAGGGAAGGAAGGGATATGATTTGGTTCAAAAGAATGGCATGGAGAAAGAGAAGAAGAGAGTCAGGGTTTAAAAAGAACTGTGTGTGGATTGTGCCAAGGGAGAGATCGCGATATTTGTGTAAGAAAGGAGAACAAGGCGTTCTAGAGAGAAAAGAATGTGTGAATTGTGCGGAAAGGGGGAGGTAAAAGTTAAGCACTGGTTGGAGCAATGTGAAGTGGTGGAAAAGCTGTAAGAAAATTCTGTAAAAAAATGAAAGTGTAAGCAATTTAAGGCCAGCAGGCCGAAAAAATAAACGTTTATCTATCAATTTTGTTGATCCTAAAGGGGGAAAACTGGCAATATTCTTCACTGAGTTTTTTTATACTACTTCTAATTATTGAATTCTCACAGGAATTGGTTTTGGAAATCAGGTGTATCAGCTACAATCTCTTAAATACGTAATTCTTGTTTAGTCTTTTGCAATTATTGATAGTGTGGTCGTCGCTAGGTACATATAAAGTCCTCTGATAATTCAGTAAGATATAATCATGTTCGGCAATTACTGCTAGAGATGTAGTCTGGATTTTTTTGGTATAGTACTCAGATGGTAGACTTGGTAAGTTTCGGTTTCAAGTTCAGGAACTTTAATCGAGTACGATAAGCGTTTGCTTAATATACTTATAATGACTTGAGAAATATCTAAAATATTCTAGAAATTCTCTTGCTGAAGTGATATTTGATATTTTACGTTGTTGTGTTGTTCAAAATCATGTAAACCATTTAGAAATGTCCCTGGAGTCAGTATCTGGGGATGTATGATACCATGCTTCCCATCATTTATTGAATCGATCAAAAGGTTTATGGCAGCGCTCAGCTCTTGTAATGATAGTGTGCAAATGGTTATTTGGTTATTTACAATTATACTTTGAGCGTTAGTGTTTTTCGGTTTATCATTTTATTCGAATAGTCTACGTTTGCTTTACTGTGCTCGCTGAGTACCTGAATGTTGTGGGAAGCCGAGTTTAGAATTGTTTTAATAATTTTTGTCTAATTGGATATGCTTGTGGCGAGTACTTTATTATCTATGTGAAGTTGATCTAATTCTTTATTAATACACTCCAAATATTTTTCTTTCGAGGTACCAAAAAGAGTTTTAGAGACGCTACCTACAAAATTGAAAAGTCTTTTTTTGGTGCGACGAGTTTTTAATAGCTGTTTTTAGGTCGTTTTATTAACGCCCAGACGATCGATTTTAATTTTCAGTATCTTTAGTTCAAACTGCTCAATACAGGCATGACACATCTTCTTCGCATTTTGATAGGCGTTATAGAGGTCGTAGAAACGTTGCTCAATTTGCGAGGGATCGACAGGAACGACTAAATGACAGGTGGTATGATATAGTTTAGCATAACCAATATCTTCTGCGTAAACGGTGGTATCGTCGAGTGGTGTAAATATTACCTTTCCAAAAGCAGACAGGGTGAGCAGCAGTATTATCATCAATCTGCAAAGCAGTAGTAAATTGATTTTAATCAATTGGCGTGAACCTGCACTCTTTCACTGTCTAGTAGTATTGTTGTTTCCAAATTCTATTATTGTAGCAGGGCCTAACCAATCTGCATCCAGCTAGGATGTTTTGTGATTATTAAAAGTTAGGATCATATCTCCGATATCGAAAATGGCTTGGGGGATAACTATATATTTGTAAATCTGGCCCCCTTGTGTACTGACGTGTTATAACCTATGGTAATTAACTTTAAATTTTCGTCCCAGTCATTTCGATTTCGAGAAACAATTCTTTTTTTTAGAATCTGGAAGGCCTTTTCACAGTCTTGCGTGCAAATAAAGTTTACTTTGTTTTCTTTTAGTTCCGTTAGGGGTTTTGCCTTGCTGGAAACATCTTTAATGAACTTTAAGTAATAACTGGCAAGTCCTAAAAAGGATTTGACTTCTGTGGCGTTACTGGGTCTCTTGAAATTCGTGACAGCGTTCTTGAAATTCGTGACAGGCGTTCTTTAACTCAAATGGCATACGTTCACATTCAAAATGTCCTTCTGATGTAGAGAAAGCTGTGTACTAATTCCAGTTTTCTTGCATGAGTATCTGGTGGAATCCGGATGTCAAATCAAATGCTGTAGGACCTGTTGTTAATGATCTTTTGGTCTTTTAAAACAGTTTTATGTGTGGCTAAGTTTGTATATGGTACTGAATCTCCTGGAAGCGAAAAAACATCACGATAATGTACAAAATTTTTTCTATCGACACTCTGTGATCTTCTTCGATGTGGGGGAGTCTAGAATTTACTCTAGTAGTGAAATTCGTTTGAAGTACTCTTCTGATGTTATGTATTGAATTCTTTTCTTTACTTCATGAATCTTGATGTAATTATATTTAATTTTGCTTGTTGGCATTACTATTGTTTTTTACCTGAATGATTCGCAATAGGTACTTGGATTTTTCCTTCCGTGATTCGTTAGATCGAAGCTGGGTAGAACTTTTTTTCTAGAATCACTTGTCCATTTTTCCTAATGGTTTCGATTTTTACAACTTTGACATTCGATTCGGAGATGAATATGCCACTGTCAATCAGATCATAAATGTGGCTATTTAGTTCTGAATACCTGTTGGATAGATTAAAATCATACTTGTATAGAATCGTTATTCCGAGTATGCCGTCTTCAGGTATAGGAAGTTCCTCCGGCACTATATAAAAAAGATGGTCTTTATTAAGGTATTTACAATTAATTACCCGTGCAGATAAATGTCTATCGTTGCCCATGGAAAATTCTTTATTGCAATTTTCGGTGGGATGTTTTGGATGTAAAAGATTTTCCTTAATCAAATTAATCTATGATCCACTGTCGATTAATAATTTTTCCTTTCGTCGTAATCTGTGCAAGTCTGTTCGTATTGAAAACAGTCGTTCGGATATGGCTGATACTCGAACTCGCAGGCCTGTATCTCTTCCTCCTCTTGTTGACTTTCCTCGTAATCTTTTTCCTCCTCCGCTTTTTTTTTCGTACATGCAGTTCACTCTTTTGGTGGACCATTAAGGTTTTTGCGTCTGCGGAAAAGATGTCGGTGGAACATGCTGAGGGGGTCTCCTAACCGTCGTAAGTATAGTGGTTTTTCTTGACTGCTGCTTTTCCCTAAACCATACTTCTGCTTCGAGGGCTTCCTGCTGTGCCTCATTCAGACCTTTCCTCGATGTTTCAACGCTAGCTTTCTTTCTGCGTCATTTGAGTGTTCTGTTTGTAGGGCATATTGCCATTCATTTAGTTGTTGCCGAAATCTCTGATTATAACCTTCTACGTTCTTGGTAGCTTGGTGTCTGACATTATCTAACTTTGATCGGGCTAAATTGATGGAGGTATTGGTACCTTAATTGTGTCTTCAAACTTCATAGAACGCATCATAATTACTAATGTGCGTAAATCTAATAGCCCTTTTTGCGTTTTGATTTTTTTTCCCACCTCAATGAAATCAAGCAATAAATTGGGTTGATTGCATTGCTTTTGCGCACTTTTTACACTTTTAATAAAATCTTCTACGCCATTATTGTCGCACCCTTTTAAGGGTACCTACTACGTTCACGGGGTCAAAAAATAATGGGCTCGACGCGGAGGTACCCAGTTTTTTTGTCGGCTATGTATAATACCCTCGCCATTATTTGGCTCCCCTCGGCTTACTATGTGACTACCTGCTTGAAGAGTCAGAAGGGACTCTTATGGACCTGACATAGCTGATTGAAAGTGAGTAGTTGTTATACACGAAAAATTACTTCACAAAACTTGAACGCATTTTTCTCAAAACAGTGTTTTTACTATTGGCAGGCATTCTAACTCAAAAACTCTTAAATGGCTGTAGTCTATTCCCTAGCCAAACATGTACTCCTTCGAATCCCGTTTGATTTTTTGGTTTCAGACGTTCCAGTCACTTGCAATCATGCCCGCCATAAAAAGAGAGGCCTAATTAATTAGTTCTAATTTGATGAAACTAATTTAATGAGTTAATTTTTCTTCTTGTATCTTCCTTGTTTAATTTTAATGTTTCAAAATATTTTAGACGAGAAAAAATTGATTTTACACAATCTTAAAATTTTTAAGAAGGTCCTATCAATATTTACACTTTATAGAAAGTGTCCTACTCTTATTACCCTTTTCCCGATAAAATATCTATTTCGGAGAGATAATAAGTTTCCTTTTACTTTGTATTTTTATTTACGCTCCTCTTCTTTGAGACTTTTCTCATCGCAGAGCTACTGCACTGTATTGCTCATGCCTGGTTTGATCGCTGCGCCGTGTTAGAAGTCCTCGGCTCTTCTTCCTACGATGGTTGGCGAACGGTCGACTTACGGTGGAATGTGCCCATTGTTTACCACCTATCAGTTTTTCTTCGTTGACATTTAGTGCTATCTTTCCTCCGACTTTTATTGAGAAGAGTATTCTTTCGTAGATGTGTCCACCGTTGTCTTCGGTATCCCAGTTTTCTTCTGGTTCGTGTCCCAGCCTCGACCCAGACCTCTTACATTTTGGTGTTAAAAATGAATATAATGTTGGATAAAATGAACCTGGATTGGGATATACTGTAGGTTGGACATGGTCATTGTCCCAACCCAAGTACAATAAAATAAAGCTAAAACTACCCCTTAGCCTAGACTCGGATTTTGGCTAGACGGTAAGTTATTTCATTTTATTTCCGT
>NC_046666.1:97259542-97271415 GCF_010883055.1 Belonocnema kinseyi
AACCCCGCACAAAAATGTATTAAAAATAATATTAAAAATATACTTAGCTATCAAGAATCGCTGGGGAAACGAGCTCAGAGTAACGAATCAAATAATATTTCGGTTATTAATGCCAACCTCGGGAAAATTCCTCATTTGAATTTATTATATTTTTGTTAATTGGTAAACAAACTTTATTACATGTCCTGCGGTCTTGTATAAACTGGGTGGACTACCACCCACAACAAACAATCTGTCAAATTTGCCATTGTACGGGAGACGTAGTCATGGACCAAGAAGAGGAGGTTTCCTAGCACATTCGCAGTGGATGAGATTTCCGCTCGCACAAGAGTGCTGGGAAATACAGGATCATGCGGCTGCGGAGAATCTGCGCGTTGGCAGGAGTCAGCGCACTCGGGAACAGCAGCGAATGGAATACGACCAGGTCCGAGCCGTGGAATTGGTGGATCGATGGCACGCCACCACGCTGCGGAAAGACTAACTGGCGACTGTCCCGCTCCCTCGTACCTCTCTCTTTCTCTCTCTCTACTGATACTTAGTATCAATTTCGTGATAAAAGTGGCGCACCGGTTCTCACTTGAGGTGAGAAATGAGACGCCACTCTGTAGAGTCATTCGTTATTCTGAACTCCGACGAACCACATAAATAAAAAAAGGCGAGCGCCACTATTATCAAAATTAAAGAAGGAGATTACAATTGAGAATTACTTTGAAATAAGAGGAACGACACGAGGTCGCAGGACTTTGCCAGGTAGGCCCCTTTCACTAAATTTTTGTCCGCAGTTGATATTAAATTCTACTTCAACGACGTGTGCTGAAATGGTAGGCACACGCCGTTGAAATTGTTTCGTTGCTGACCTCGGACAAGGCCATGGCCTGTTTCCTTTTTAAAGCCCCTATTAATCTATGACGTCGTTAAATTGTACAATGTTGGCATTAGAAGCGGAACGCACGGTGAATTTAGATACAGAAGAGCGTTTACCACCTAGCCTAGAAGATTCATTGTTCCCTGAATTGGCTTATGCTAAAAATACGTTAGGTTAAACCAATTTTTGACGGGTATAATAAAACCCAAAACCCGATAAGTTACCCGCCGCGAAATTTGTCGAATATGTGATCGGCACGCAAAGGAGCCCTCCGATTTGTCAGAGGAATCATCGGATGTTACCTAAAGTGTGTGACGCGTTGATAGAGGAGGCGAAATGCTTGATTGAGCAAGTGTTGATTGAGCCCTCAAATAGCGAATGGTGAGGCCCGGTGGTAATGGTCCGTAAGCCGGACGGTAATTACCGTCTGTGCATTGATTTTCGACGGGTTGATGAGGTGTCGAAGAAAGACGCGTATCCGATTCCGTTTATGGGTGAAATCCTGGACCGCTTAAATTCTGCTCGATACATCTCAACCTTAGATTTGAACAAGGCCTGCCAGCAAATCCCTCTGAGTGATAATAGTAAGCCTATCACGGCTTTTACTGTCCCATGAAAAGGTGTGTACTAATTCAAATGCATGCCGTTTGGTGTCACCGGAGCTCCAGTAACTTTTTAACGGTGGATGGACAAGGTCATCACCCCGGATATGAGACCACACGTGTTTGCCGATTTAGACGACGTAATCGTCGTAGCTGAAACCTTTGACGAGCATTTGTACTGGTTGGAGCGGAACATTACAAGCTTGAATGAAGCAGTGCTAACGCTCAGCCCAGACAAGTACAAGTTTTGTCAAGCTGAAGACAAGTTTCGGGGATACAAGGTGAATAAAGACGGGTTATTGGTAGATGACGACAAGATCCGTCCCATACTTGAGTATCCTCGACCCAGAAACGTTAGACAAGTAAGAAGATTCGTAGGGGCTACGTCGTGGTACCGGCGATTTATCAAGGACTATGCTCGAAACCAAGAAAAATTATAATTTCTTTTTAGGGGGAGGGGGGCGAGCAGGAAGGGGCATTCCAGAATCTGAGAACGGCCTTCATCGCCTGTATTGGCGTACCCCGACTTCAACCTACCATTCTGCGTTCAAACAGATGCTAGTGACTTTGATTTGTGCGTGGTCAGCACCCAGGTACAAGAGAAGCAAGAGCGTGTGATCACATACACTAGTCACATGATGTCTAAAGCAGAACGAAACTATTCAACGACCGTGAAACAGTGTCTGGCCGTAGTATGGGCTATCAGAAAATTACGGTACTATCTCGAAGGGTATCACTTTTCCGTGGTGACCGACCACAGTAGCCTCCGATGGTTGTACAACCTCAAAAATCCAAAAAGTAGATTATCGCGCTGGGCGCTAGATCTCCCAGAATATAGTTTCGAAATTTTTCATCGAAAGAGATCTATGCATTATCCCGAATGTTCGAAGATGGAGAAATCGACCATATTGCGGCCATGATGCCTGTCGAGGACGAATGGTACGCTAGATGGCGTGAGGCTCTGTTAAGGTCACCCGGGAAATACCATGGGTGAAAAGTGGTAAACGCAGAGCTTTGGAAATATAAGCACCATCCGTTATTAGAGGACATCATTGATGACTATGATGGTTGGGAACTCGTGTTTCCGAAGAACCTCCAGTCAGACCTAGTGCAGGAAGTGCACTTTACATCTGAAGCTGGCCATTTAGGTAGGGACAAGACTTACCATCGGGCCGCGATTCGCTATTATTGGCCTGGCATGTTTAAAGATATCACGCCTTGCGTTAGTGAGTGCGAGACATGCCAGCTCAATAAACCTGAGCAAGCGCAATCACGAGGGCTAATGCCCCAACGAATAGTCCAGGAGCCGTGGACAGTCGTGGCATCCGATGTCATGGGTCCTTTCCCCCGAAGTAAGAAGGGATATGAATACCTGTTAGTATTTCAGGATTTATTTTCAAATTGGATCAAGTTGGCACCGTCGAAAAAGACCAATGCTTTCAGCATTAATGTAGCTTTCTTGGAATTAGTAGTCACCAGGTGGCAGAGCTGCTAGATTGTGGATGAAATGTACCCCCACCATACCCTCCGTTGGGAGCCGCAAAACAAAAGGTGCATGATTACAACTGTGAGTTCGTGTCTGAGCCGAAAATGCACGATTCGACTTCGGTTTTCTGCTGTACGATGATTGCCGATATGAAATCTTCGGAAGACTTCGGTGGTCTTCTATTTATATCTCGATACCCATTTGAAAGAAATGGAAGAAATTGGCGAATTTGATGTTTCGCGTGATTCTTCATTTCATGCATGAGTCGATTTTAGGGTTATGTTTTTCAGGTGTATATAGTATGAATATTATCACTATTATATATCCCAGTGGGCACAAAGTTTGTCGACGTCTTTACGACATCGTTACGACATCCTATGTCCATGTCGTTTCGGTGTTTTTACGATATCGTAAATAAGTCGTATGATCTGACGATGTCTTTACGATACCGCAAAGACACCCAAACGACATGGACATAGGATGTCGTAAAGAAGTCGTAACGATGTCGTAAAGACGTCGCCAAATTTTGTGCCCACTGAGATATCATTAATGTTAATATTATAATTATACAATATAACATTAATTTCAATTAATAGTTGACTAGCTTTTAATAGATTTGGTTAAACTTTCAGCTAAAAACAATTAGTTCTCTGCAAAAAAAATTGAATGAAATACAAATTTTTTTAAAAAATTTGTTAAATTTGTTTTAAACAAAATATTTAAATTTTTAAACAAAAAGTTACATTTTTATCCAAAAGGCTGAAATGTATATGGAGAAAAGGCATTTTTAATAAAATACATGAACTTTGCACAAAAGAAATTTATTTTTCACCAAGTCTAATTTTCTATAAAAACTAATGTTTAATCATTGTTAAATTTTTGACAAAAAGGATTTATTTTTTTTTTAGTTAAAAGTTTTGGTTTTCTAAATTTCAGTCTAAAATAATTTAATTTTTAGATTGTCCAATTGAAAAACATACATTTAAATTTTGAACGCATTCAATTTATTTATGATTATTAATTTTTTATAAATAAACTTCTAAATTTACGATTCTAAATTTGAAGACTTGAACCCCATTGAGTTGAAAATTATTCTTATTGAATAGTTGAAAATTTTTGAGAATTAAATTTTTAAAGCTTTGAATTTGTATTGATTCTATTTTCAAAACTCTAATCTACATTTCCAAGTTTCCAAGGAATTTTCAATTGATTACAGTAATTTAATATGAGATTTTAAAGAATTTGATGCATCTCAGGATATTTTACTAGATTCCAAGGAATTTTCAATTTATTTCAATAATTTAGTATGAGATTTTGAAGGATTCAAAATATTTGAGGGTATTTTTAAAATTACAAGAAATTTTCAGGAGCTTTGCAAAATTTCAAGAGATTTTTAAGGATCCTAAATATTTTAGGATGTTTTAAAACATTTTAAGGAATCTTCAATTAATTTCAATAATTTAAAGCAATTTCAAAGAATTTTAAATATTTGTTTTTCTATTTTTTCGGTTGAAAGTGGAACTGCTTTGTTAAAAATTTAGTTTTTTTTTTGGTTGATGGTCAATTTAGTTGAAAAATTTCTTTTCTGAAAATTTAACTATTTTGTAGAATTTTTGTTTTTGCTTAAAAATTAATTTCTTTTAACTACAAGAAAATTAATCTTTTTTGTCGAAAATTGAACTACGATTAAACATTAATTTTTGTATAGAAAATTAGACTTGGTGGAAAATAAATTTATTTTGCGCAAATTCACGTATTTTATTAAAAATGCCTTTTTTCATATACAATTCAGCCGTTTGGATAAAAATTTAACTTTTTGTTTAAAACAAATTTAACAAATTTTTTAAAAAAATTTGTATTTTATTCAATTTTTTTTTTTTTGCTGAAAACTAATTATTTTTTGTTAAAAGTTTTATTAAAAGTTATTCAACTATCAATTGAAATTAATGTTATATTTTATAATTATAATATTAACATTAGTAATTTATATAATATTAATAATATTCAAGCTATATACACCTGAAAAACATAACCCCAAAATCGACTCATGCTTGAAATGAAGAATCACGCGAAACATCACATTCTCCAATTTCTTCCATTTCTTTCAAATGTGTATCGAGATATAAATAGAAGACCACCGAAGTCTTCCGAAGCCTTCAGATCGGCAATCATCGTACAGCAGAAAACCGAAGTCGAATCGTGCATTTTCGGCTTAGACACGACCTCACAGGGGTAATCATGCACCTTCTGTTTTGCGGCTCCCAAACGGAGGGTATGGTGGGGGTAAATTTCATCCACGATCTGGCAGCTCTGCCAGGTGGAGAAACAACACCCAAGGTGCTACATTCTGACAGTGGCACCGAGTTTAATAATAATGCGGTAAACAACCTGGTGGTGGAGTTCGAAGTCCACCGATCTTTCACGCTCTTACTCGTATATCACCCTCAGGCTGACCCTATGGAACGGATCAATAGGGTTCTAAAGACCATGATTAGGTAATTTATTGATCAGGATCATCGAAACTGTGATCTCCATTTGAACGAGTTCCGATTCGCCTACAAAACGGCGCTACATAGTACCAATCGGGTGACTCCAGCCTTGCTTAATTTGTGGCGGGAGCCCCGTCCGCGAAAGACTATTCGCAGTTTAAGGGAGGGGGAGGCCGAGTAGCCACTCCCCGACCTTCAGGTCTGGACAACTCGGATGGCACGACTAGAGCACTTGAGGGAGCTAATGACTAAGTTTCAAGATCAGGCTTTCGTTAAGCAGGTGAAGTACTACGATCAGCTTCATCGAGACCACCAATTTAAGGTCGGAGTTAAGGTCAAGAAGCCTAATCAACTGTGGTCGAAAAAAGGAACTCATGAGGCGGCAAAATTGGTCCCTAAATTCAGTGGCTCCTTTTTTGTGGTAGAAGTAATCTCGACCAACATCTACAAACTGGCATCGCCAGAAGGAATATTTGCGTGGCGGTATCATGCCTCCCATATACAGAAATATGTAGAGAACCGGAATGACGTAGCGGCGGTTCCGGAGGAGTTGTCTGAACTGGACCGGATGATGTCGGAAATCAGCGATTCCGACGCTGAGCAGAAATGTTCTTACGATGAACGGGATGCCCGGGAGAATTCGAAACAGAATGTTGACTGGAGACTTAGTAATATTGATACTCAGTCAGACGCAGGCAAGGGTAACCGTGTAATGCTCCGTACTCGCTGCTATTCTAACTAGGGCTGTTACCCCACTAATAAATGCATTTAGTTTGGTATCCTCTGCAATATTTATTTTGTATGATTAGAGTTAAGTTATTCGGTAGAAATCGGTTTAAATCGAAATAATCAAGTAATACTTAAGCTAATAAAAATTAGTGGGTTGGTCCATTTCAGAGAATTAAAAATTCTTAAGATTTAGTAAAATAGATACGTTAAGTTAGCCATTATCATTGAGTAAGGTTTTTTTATGGGATGGGAGACACCACACTAGTCAGATCGGTAATCAAAATAATTAATTCTAGGCGATTCCTTAAAGTGTTTGTTCGGGTACTTGGTCATCATACCTTAAATAAGGTTTACATTTTTTATCGTTGTTTGTTATTAATACACCGGTAAATGATGGTGTGTGGAACCCGAGGTTGGCAATTAACCAGTTTCAACATTTAAATTTTTTTTACCAATTGAAAGACACAGAAGTGAAGGTGCCTGCCTGTTATTTGACCCGGTGGTTCCACTCTCATAAGGGGGAGTTGTGACGGCGCATTATAGACCTGGCACAAAAACATATTAAATATAATATTGAAAATATGCTTAGCTGTCAAGAATCGTTGGGGAAACACGCCCAGAGTAGCGAATCAAATAATCTTTCGGTCATTAATGCCAACCTCGGAAAAATTCCGTATTTGAATTTATTGTATTTTTGTTAATTGGTAAACAAACCTTGTTACATATCCTGCGATCTTGTATAAACTGGGTGGACTACTACCCACAACAAACAAGCTGTTGAATTCGCCATTGTACGGGAGACGTAGTCATGGACCAAGAAGAGGAGGTTTCCCAGCACATTCGCAGTGGATGAGATTCCCGCTCGCACAAGAGTTCTGGGAAGCACAGGATCAAGCGGCTGCGGAGTACCTGCGCGTTGGCAGGAGTCAGCGCACCCGGGAACAGCAGCGAATGGAATACGACCAGGGCCGTGCCATGGAATTGTTGGATTGACGGCGCGCCACCACGCTGCGGAGAAACTGACAGGCGACTGCCCCACTCTCTCGTGTCTCTCTCCCTCTCTCTCTCTACTGACCCTTAGTATCAATTTCGTTATACATGTGGCGCTCCGGTTATCACTTGAGGCGACGAACCGAGACCCAACTCTGTAGAGTCATTCATTATTGTGAACTCCGACGAACCACATAAATAAAAAAAGACGAGCGCCACTATTATCACAATTAAAGAAGGAGATTACAATTGAGAATTACCTTGAAATGAGAGGAACGACACGAGGTCGCAGGACTTTGCCAAGTAGGGACCTTTCACTAAATTTTTGTCCGCTGTAGATTTTAAATTGTAGTTCAACGACGTGTGCTGAAATGGTAGACACACGCCGATGAAATTGTTTATTTGCTGACGTCGGACAAGGTCATGGCCTGTTTCCTTTTTAAAGCAAATTATTTGTTCATTGTCGGTATTTAAGCGGAACTTCCAGCTCCAATCAAGTTGATGGGGTCTTCCAACCCCTATTAATATATGACGTCGTTAAATTGCACGTGAATTGTAATGAAAAATTGACTAAATTGGCCTCGAGTGAGCCAACGAATCTCGTGCTAATTTTGGGAACACGGGTTCCCCCTTGTAAAGTTTGAGTCCAGAATTTTACTACTATTAAACATTTAATTATATTAAAATAAAGTGCCTCAGTTATTTTATAACCTAACCCCTCTTTCATGCGTCACTTCTTGCTTACACTACTCTATCAGAGCGGACCGAGCATTATGTTAAAATGTCAAGTCATTGAAGATTTTGGTAGTTCTGGTAAAAATTACCTGGCGCCCTTCAGGCAAATTTTTGGACTCATCTCCGAGTCCAACTAAATTCTTAAAATCAATAGAAACGACTAATTGGGCAAAACCCAGTTATAATATATGAATATGTAGATGTTTTAACGATGTTTTTAAGATTAAGTTATCACATAAGGAAATAACAATCTTCTGTACTATCCCTAACGTATTCTAAAATAGTTTATATTCTATTTTCTTATTATTATTATTATTATTATTATTATCGATATTTTTTAGGTCTTATATCGTAAAAACTCATGTTTTATGCGATTCATATGGACGATGGATGTGGTCCCATCTCCTTTAAGAATTTCGACATTATAGTCGCTCACTAATCGGTTAATTTTATACGGTACTTCATAATGGTCAAACGCTTCGAATCGGAAAGAACCATTGATTCTGTGGTAACCAACCTATTGAGCATATTACCTACTAATTTGACATAAGTCGTACAAATTTGTTCATCAGCATATTCTTAGGGAAAAATCTCCTTTCTACCAAATACTACTACATGGGGAGTTAGACCGGTAGATTCATGGACCGATTTGTTCAAAGAAAACATAGTGTACGGCAACCACAAATCCCAGTCCGATTTCCCACAATAATGGCGAAGGTATTCCACCAAGGTGTGGTGACTTCTCTCAAGAGCTCCCAGAGATTGTGGATGATTAGCAGACGATTTATATTTGAGAATTTAAAAAATGTCTGCAAAACCTCATATAATTTCACTCATAAATTGTGGTTCTTGAACCGTCTCAATTGATTCAGGTCATCCAAATCGACATATAAAATGCTCAGCAAAAGAAGGTGCAATCCTAGTAGTATCTATGTTTGCCAACGGAATTGCACCCGAATATTTGAAAAAAATCTTGCCAAGTTAACATATATTCGTTTTTTGAATCCGAATTGGGATAGAGGACCTACTCGGCACTGTCAGACCGGTGCTACCGTTATCAACTACCCTAATAGCACTTTCCTTTTTACTAATCGTTTTAAAGGGGTGTCTCACAGGACCTCTCTCCTGCTCTTGACCTTAGCAATTAAAGAGGTGTCTCACATTATCTATCTCCTGATCTTGACCTTTGTTATTCCCCTCTTCTACTTCAACCCCTTAGCATTAGTCTGATACACCTCCTCAATACTTTCGTTCTCTTTATTTATAGAGGAAAGTTCATTCATTCTCCATAGGAGAATTCTCAACACGACCAAGAGTTTATGTTGAATATCAAATTCATATTCTCTCAATTTTACTTTCCATCTTGCCAATCCTAATCCTACAGTAGGATAATTTAGGTGGCGCTACCACACTAAAGGACGATGTTCCTTCATTATCATAAATTGTCGACCATAAATATAAGGACGAAATTGAGTGACAGCAAAAATAACTGCAAATAATTCCTTTTCCGTAACGTTATTTCTCAATTGAACTCCTTGCAAGGCACGTGAAACATAAGTTATTGGCAAATCCTTACCGATAGGCCCCTGGATAAAGCAGCCCCAAATCATATGCAGATGCATCAGTGGTTACTATAAATGGTTGCGTAACATAAAAATACTGTAACAGTGGCTCTGCACATAAAATATCTTTTAATTTATCAAGAACTTTCTGGGCATCAGAGGATAAGCATCCTATATTGTTTTTTTGTTCAACCCCCTGTAATCTATCACCATACGCCATATTTTATTGCTTTGAGGGTCAGGTTTCTTGGGAAGCACCCAAACAGGCGAATTATGTGGAAGTATGAAGGCGAAATTGATTTATTCTCGAATAGATATTTAGTTTCTTTAGCTATCACCTCTTTATGAATAGGCGGATGTCGATACCCTTTCTTAAAAACAGGTATGTCATCATTTAATGATATTCGGTGTTTTATATGCTTGTTACTCCCTAAATGATACACTTCTAAATGAAACTGCTCAGGATATTTTTAAATAAGACAACCCAGTACTCTCCTTTCTTTCTTATTTAAGTGTGATAAATCGAAAGCGTCAAACAGTCGACTTAATCGATTTTCATCCGGATTTTGTTTATTCTTAAATGTATTAATAAGTACTTCAGCCGAGATTTTTGGGAAATCATACTCTTCCAACATTACTGAGGGTCATGTCAGAATTGCTTTCCTAGTAGTAGTATTAATACAAAAGAAAGTAATTTTATTTTCATTTAAAACTTGCAATGGAACCAATTGTTTAGGTCTTGCTTTTGCTACTGAATTTATGTTGTTTAAATTTTGTGAAAAAGGAAATGTACGTAATGGATGCTCAATCTGTTTTTCTTACAGCTAGATCGAGGCATCTTTAAGAAATGGCATTCCTACTATGCCATCCATCGAAAGAGGCAGGTCTTCAGAAACCTCTTGGAAGGAGCAAGGGCTCCCTTTAATATTTTAAACACTTCATCCAAAGTGCATATAGACGTCCTCCCTACTCCACACAGAATAAATCGGGGTTTCTCGTTAATGCGCGTATTGAACTTTATTTTACCATTATGTATTATATTTAACTCGGCTTCCGCATCTACTAAAAAACCCCTTTATTTCTTTTCATTTCGTCTGCATGCAAGTTATTTTTTGGAAATTTTTCTTGCCATTTTGGGTCCCAATTAAATAAAACGCGTCTGCTAGGAATAATTTCGGAATGAAGTTCACGATCACACCAGTGTACTGAACTTACTATTCGTTTAAAGACGTCATTGTTTTGTTTTATTACCTTATACTTTTTTAGCAACTATTTTACAATCCTCTTTAACATGATCTTGACCTTTACAATATTTACAGGATTTAAAGACCCTTTCTTGAACCACACTTCAGACATTCTCGGACGAAGTGTTCTGACTTGAGACACTTGTAGCAGACCAAAGGATTAGAGAGGTGCGGTTTTGCAAATCCAAATCCGAGTTTTGCACATCCAGATCTGGGTTTTGCACATTGCAGATCCAGAAGGATCTCTTGAACTTCGTCCAACCCCTCGTCCTCGCTCCCTGTCCTATGATTTGCGCCCTTGCATTTGCCCTATGAGGCCTAAATCTATCTCCCTGATAACTCTTGTCTCCTGAAAATTCAGTATTTTCATTTTCATTTCGCTTTTCAGTTTCCCTCCCTCCTAATAATCCCTTAGCAAATTGTACCCCCATTTTGCGGTTCTACTTACCATAATGGCATCTATAAAGGATTTAGGTATTTTCATTCTCAACCTTAACACTAAAACTTGCCTTAACCCCATAACGAACTTTTCGCGTGCCGTATCCCTAGCTGAATTAATAATAGGAATAGAAAGTTCTAAAGGCTTTCTTTTTCTATCAATTCAACGATATTTTTCAAAATTGCAGTCACTCGATCCCCATACTTAATTGACAGCTTTATTACATTTTTTGCTAGCAGGTATTTTTGGAAAATACCTCATTTCCTGTGGATCCCACCACAAAGTTTCTAGAGAATAAATGAAAGTGGAGCCAATTTTCCGTTAGATAAAAAAAAAGTTTCCTAAATCAAATAGGTCACGAGATATGACCTTGGAAAGTGCACTCTTCATTCATAGAGGCACCTGAGCGTACCGTAAAGTAGAACTACAGTCATACTAGGCAGTCTGATAAGTACCTGAAAATTCTAAGAGATGGTATTCGTATTTACTAATGTGAACCATTTTCGTCGAGCTTGATCCTTCAAATGACGCCTGTCAAAACTTCAGCCATTTATGTTTACGCATTTACAAGTTACAACACTCAGAAGCGACTAACCTCCGAGTTTTTTTTAATATGGAAAAATCTGAGTGTCGAGTTTTGATCAAACACTACTATCTTCGCAAGAAAACGATATCCGAGACCAAAGCCAAGCTGGATAAGTATTACCCGGACTCTGCACCGTCGATTGGAAC
>NC_046666.1:97271515-97284198 GCF_010883055.1 Belonocnema kinseyi
GAGAGGTAGCTAATGCTGTAGGCATATCATTGGAACGTGTGGGCAATATCGTGCATTCAGTTTTGGGCATGAAGAAGCTCTGCGCGCGATGGGTGCCGCGATGGTTGCCGACCGAGTTTTTGCGCCGATTCATAACCATGGATGAAACCTGGATCCACTACTACACTCCTGAGTCAACGAAACAGACAAAACTGTGGATTCCACAGGGCCAAAGTGCTCCGAAGCGTCCAAAAACGCAACAATGGGTCGGAAAGGTTATGGCCTCCGTATTTTGGGATGCACATGGCATAATATTCGTGGACTATCTTGAAAAAGGTAAAACCATAACCGGGGCATACTATTCATCATTATTCGACCGATTGAAAATAGAAATCGCCGAAAAACGACCGAATTTGAAGAAGAAAAAACCGCTTTATCATCACGACAATGCGCCTGTTCGTTCATGCTTAGTTGCACAAGCAAAATTGCATGAAATCGGCTTCGAATTGGTTCCTCAGCCACCGTATTCACCAGACCTGGCCCCCAGCGACTATTACTTGTTCCCTAACCTGAAGAGATGGCTCACCGGTAAGCGTTTTTACTCAAATGAGGAGCTCACAGCTGAAACTGAGGAGTCTTTTGGAGACCTTCCGATCGAGTACTTTTCGGACGGTATCAAAAAGTTAGAAAATCGTTGGACTCGCTGTATCGACCTAAAAGGAGAGTATGTTAAAAAATAAAACCGACTTTGGCGAAAAAAACGTCTCCGTGTTTCATTTTTCAGGGACTTAGCAGACTGCCTAGTATTTCGAAATTTTTATCTCAAATAAGTGAGTATGATTCATTGATCACGTATAATACGTCTTTTGACATTGATAAATAAATAATTGTTTATAACAAAAGCTTGCTATCACTACTTATGATTACTTTTTTCCATTTTTTATCATTTTTGTGGCAAAATAGTAATTGTAATTGATTAAAAATGTGTAATATGTTTTTTATTCATGAGCAAATATTTTTATTCATAATTGTTTATAACAAAATATTTCTATAACCACTGTTGAGTACTTTTTCACTACTGGCTAAAAAGTACTTATCATCGATCAAAAATGTGATATATTTTTTATCGATAAACAAATTCTTTTTTTACTAATTGTTTATAATAATTTTTTCTAGGAAATACTTTTTCTGCATTCAATTTTATACTTACCTCCAAGACACTTATAATTCTCATTGATTGCCGTAAATTGTACATAATATGCTGTGACACTTTTTTCGCATTAAGAATAAGTATTCTTAAGGTAAAAAAATGGTCACAGCAAATTATGTAAAATTTACAGAAATCACAGCCAATAACAAGCGCCTTGGAGGTAAGTACAGAATTCACTGTAGAAAAAGTATTCATTGGTATTCACTTTTAATTAATTATAAAGCTTCCTTGCTACAAAAGTATTCAAAAGTGATTATGACAAGATTTTATAAATAATTATTAAAAAAATATTTGTTTATCAATAAAAAAACATATAACATTTTCAATCAATGATAAGTACTTTTTTGCACAAAAGTAGTTAAAAAGTACTCAACAGTGGTTATAGCAATATTTTGTTATAAACAATTATTAATAAAAATATTTGCTTATGGAGAAAAAACAAAGATCTTTGTCTGTTTCCACACCTTTTTCAAAATTCAAAAATTCTCTGTACGGTTATTCATAGTATTCAAAAAGTCGAACAATTTATCCTAATGACTTTTTTCGAAAAATCTAAAATTACAAGAGCATTTACAAAATTCCAAAAAACATGAAAATTGACATTTTAAGCCAAATAACGCACGATATGAAAAAAAAGCCAGAAGAAGAAAAATGTTTCTTTTTGAATGTTGTACATGATTGTCATAACAATTTTTTAAATTTTGTTGGAAAAATCAAAAATTCAAATTTTGACAGCGTACAGAATAATGAAAACTTAAACAATTACATTTTTCGGCCAAATTTTGAAAAATACGGTGAAAGATCAATAGACAAAAAATGTGCTTTTGAAAAGGATCTACGAATTTTTTATGAATCACTTTTCGATAGGATGCGTAGTTTTGACTTCAGTCATGAAAAACGTCATTAACAGTTAAAAAAAAGTCTGCCCGCTGTGTGGGCACATTCTTATCACAACTTTTGTCTTTTAATTTCTTTTTCGTCTCGTGTGTGGGGTTTCAAAAAATTTAACTTTTCATGTTTTTGATGCTATTTTTTATGATTGGAACTAAAACAGAATTATCCAACAATTATTTATGAAAAATAAATCATTTTTACTAAGCTAAATGCCAAGTTCGTTAGTCAGCGATTTTGGACAAAAATTCTAAATGTGAGCGCATTTTGAAAATTTTTAGGATCACATTTTTTCATGATTCAAAAATTCTCTGCAGACTTGTTCATAGTACTTGAAAAGAAAAATGTTAATTTTAGATAGCCCATCAAGATTGTCATTACAACTTCTTGAATTAAAAAAAAAATGAAAATTCAAAGTTTGACGCACAAAAAATAATCAGAAATTGCATTTTGCGGTCAATCTATGCAAGATAAGAAAAAAAAATTATAAGACAAACATTGTCCACCCAAAAAGTGTCTACAAATTTATTATTAATAACTTTTTTATAGGACACGTAGTTTTTATTTAATTTATAAAAAAACATTAAAAATACAAAAATTTAATTTTTCGAAACGCGAGACAAGCTAAGAAAAAGTAAGTAGATATCATTTTTTCACCGAAAGTAGAGCAAAAATAATGTTATTAACGGTTTCTTTGACATTATCGTCAGAGAAGGTATTATATTTGTCATAAATCCTCCCCCCCCCCTCCGTTTTTGTTAAATATTCACCTTTAGCGACTCCCTGAAGCCGAAAAATAGGTTTTTAACTAATGTCTGTCGATCTCTCTGTTTGACTCTCTGTCTGTGAGCACGATAACTTTTCAAAAAATCATTCTATTATATTGGCCTTTGGTTAACTCTCTAATTGTCCTAAACCAAATGTCAAGTTCATTAGGCAGCCATTTTGGATAAAAAGTCCAAAAGTGAGCGCATTTTGAATCTTTTTGAGACCACTGATGACATTTTTCATAAAACTAAAAACTACCAGAGTTATAGCATTAACAAAATTCCCAAAAACACACGAAAATGAACCTTTTAACTCAAATAACGCACGAGATGAACAAATTTCAAGAGAAGAAAAAGTTTGATTTTTAAATGCCCTACAATATTGTAACAACTTATTGTATTTTTTTGAAAAATCCCAAAATTACATGTTTTCATTCAACAATTTCAGATTGTTTCAAAGCTTCTAAAATATATAAATGGATTTTCAACACACACACACACACACACACACACACATATATAAAATTTAGAAGATAAAAAACGGTAAGCCTGTTATGAATTATAATAATATACATTTATAGAAATAATATAAAATTTCATGGATAAACTAGAGCGCGAAGCACGAGATACATGATGAGAATGTGTTCGTTAAGGTCGAAGGAGCTTTATCAAAAGAGAATTCACAATCACGAAATTACTTTTGTCGTTGCTTTCACATTTAGTTTTAAAAAGTCTGTGCACAAAGATCGAGCACGTAGCTTAAGGTAAATAAATTATTTAGCATGAAGCGCGAGATCCAACAGTCGCACAATGAATCGTTTTCAAGTAATAGCATCAGAAATAATTAAAGGCCGCAGTAGGATAAGCTTGGTCTGAGTGCCACCCCTTGGATGTTATCCATAATTATCCATATAAGCATATTTTGAAAAATAAAAAATAAAATGTCTCGAAAACGGCTGATACGATTTTGATGGTTAAAATATATGTTATGGATGGTACTTGTTCAACATTACAGTCTAGACATTATTAAAGCTAAATTTTTTTAAACACTTTAAACGTAAATCTAAGGCGATTCAGGATTAGTCACAAAATACAGTTTTGATTTGCAAGTAGACTGAGTTTTCAACAATTCATTTCTAAGAACACACCCACTCAATTTAAATTTAAGCGTACATATTTATTGCACATAGGTGCTAGAAATCGAACATGCATTAACTTATAGTAAGAACATTTTTTACAGACTTCATATACACATCTTCGTTGTAATAAAGTCATTTTAACAATAATAGTTATAATTATGTAAGTCAAAAACAAGTAAAAGACGTAAAAAAAATAATTTCCAACGGTGGTGACAAGCAGTAAACAAAGTTTTGAAATTGGTCGATCGAATTTCGAAGTCGCAGTTTTCACGTGAAAGATACGAATCAGACCGTCTTCTCCTGGGTAACATTTAAGCATGCGACCCAATTGACATTCAGCAGGAGGGAGCGCATCATGTCTGATAAGTACCATATCACACGTTTTAAAATTAAGATCCTGTTTTTTCCATTTGTAGCATTGCTGGTAAGTATGCAAAAATTCGACGTTCCACCGTCGCCAAAAAACTTTAGTTATGCGATGAACGATTTGCCATCTTTTCGGTCTATTTTCGGCTATGAATTCTACAGAAGGCTCTGGAGGAGTCGTAAGTGGAGCTCCTATCAAAGAATATCCTAGAGTGAGATAAGAGAAATCATTGGGATCTTCAGAATGTGGTCCAATAGGTCTGGAGTTGAGGCAAGCTTCGATGTGAGATAAGGTGGCAGACAACTCTTCAAATATTGAAATATGTGAATTAATACATCAACGAAAATGATGTTTTAAGCTTTTCACCCCTCTTTCTCAAAGACCAACAAAGGTAGGGGCAACGGGTGGAATGAAATGCTCCGTGGTTCTCTCGACCGATACAAAATTAATAAGATTCGGATCTCGACGTAATTCAGCTACGTTCTCTTTAAATTCTCGATCAGCACCTTGAAGGGTGGTACCATTATCGCTGCAAAGGTGAAAAATCATTCCTTTACGCGCAATGAAACGCTTTTAGGCTGATAAGAAGCCCTTAGAAGTATAATCTGATACTAGTTCCAGATGAATAGCTCTGGTTACGCAACAAACGAAAAAAGCGTAGTCCACACCAGAGTGTGTGAATGGCCTAGAATCACAGTGCGAAAATCAGGTAAGTTACCCATTAATTGTTGAGCAACCGTAGCTCTCTACCATACGCAAATAACGCAGTGACATATGAGACCTTTTACTAAATTTCTACCTCTGAAAAAGCAAAATCCTTGACGTAAAGTATTTAAAGTAAATTGAATGTCACCATGTAACGATCGCAAGTGCGCATGTCGAGCGATAAGTACTAAAATTTGCTAATTATTAAGTAGTATCACTGGATTTCTGTCATCATTACCAATTGGAGTTCCATGGAGGCGACCGCCTAGTCGGAAAATACCAGAATCACCCAAAAATTGTTTCAACGTTTTTAAAGGAGGACCTTTGGAGATTGATTCATCTGATTTTAAATTTCTAATTTCTGGAGCAAAAGCAGTATTTTCTAACTGTAAAATACATCACTTACGGGCTTCAGTAATTTCTGCCGATGAAAGAAAAGGCATTAGAGATCATTCTTCAAAATCAAGAAACTCTCCCATTTACTTACGTAGGGCTTTAATAAATCGAAGGAAATAAGCCGTAAAACTAACTAATCTTGGCCAAGACTCAAATCCATCAGCCAGATCTGACTATAGAGGTTTGTACTTCATGGTATGATGGCCACTTTAGCCTCTAAAGAGGGCTTATGTTCGAGGCAAACCTCAGCTGGTAAAGATACATGTGAATCGGGCCAACTTGTGGAATGGCGTGACCCTCTTGGCACCATAATTGGTGATTTAGAGTTTGTACCAATGAGAGCGACCTTTGTTTTGACATATCGCCGGTGCTTAGGAGAATGAACCCGTAAATTATATCGCTGTGAAAAAAACACTTCTTATCCTAACGCCATGAAAAAAACTCATCTCTATAAAATGTGATGAACAAAAATATATGTTAGTAAGCACTGTAAAAAAAATACATATTGGTAAAAAAAACAGGTCTTGTATAAATACTGATGGCGATTTCAATTTTTTGAAAAAACAGATAAATAAGTTTGAAAATCTCTACGTGAAGGTTTTTGGGGTCGCTGATTACGAATCTGAAATCAGAAGTTCGAAATTTTCAACTCAAGATGACGGATTCAAGATGGTGATTTCAAAATGTTGAAAAAAAAGAGTTATATGAGCTTGAAAATATCTACATGCTTTGGGGTCGCTGATTACGAACCTGAAGTCAGAATTTTAACATTTTTAATTTAAGAGCGCGGATTCAAGAGCTCAGGGGTTGTTTAGGTCGCTGTTTACGATCGCTGATCTGAGATTAGATTCTCGTAATTCTTCCAAATAGATCTCATATGGATTCAAGAACTCAGGGGATTTACGTATCAATCTGCACTAAATTTGATCGACTAATTTTAATTTTAATTTAGTAACTTGAAATTCGTAATCAGCGACCATAAAAACCCCGTTATACCAATTTTGAAAAGAATCGAAAGTTTGTTTAGCATACTAGTTTACCATATTCGATCCGCCATTTTGTTTTCGGAATTTTTGAGATCAGATTCGTAATCAGCAACCTTCAAAACCCTCGTAATACCAATTTTGAGAAGAATCGAACGTTTATTTAGCATACTTGTCCGCCATATTGGATCCGCCATTTTGTTTTTGGAATTTTTTATATTGGATTCGTAATCAGCAACCTTGAAAAGCCCGTTATACCAATTTTGAAAAAAGTCCAAAGTTTATTAGACATACTCGTCCGCCATATTGGATCTGCCAGTTGGTTTTCGGAATTTTTGACATCGGATTCGTAATCAGCGAACTTAAAAACCCGTAAGTAATCGAATTTGGCCCTTTTTATGAACATTTTCTAAGTTTTGCCATCTTTTCCCGATTTTTGACCATTGTGTGGCAGTGTATAACAAACGATTTTAACTTGATATTTATTTATATTTTTTTACATAGGCCACCAATAATACTTCTTTACGGCAAAATGATTATTATAGTTTTTTTCTTTGAATAAAACAGTTTAATTACAAGTTTTTACGAATACGGTCTTTTTTCACGGCTTTTTTAAAAAATAAGGTTTTTTTCACGGTTTTTTCATGAGTAATGTTTCTTTTCACCGCGCTTATAGGAATAAGGTTTTTTCTGAGCATTTACCGAAATATATATTTTTCGTAGCATTTTACTGAGATGTGTTCTTCTTCACGGTGTTTTAAAACAATGTTTTTTTTTCAAAGCGACCTAATAAACAATTTATTATTCACGGCGTCTTTGAAAAAAGTTTTTCTTCATAGCTTTATTTTACAGGTTTTCTTTTCATAAGCACCGGCGATATCATAAGGCTACTAGTTCACCCTAATGTTCTTGCAGAATTTGAAGATAAATAATAGCGGAATAGGCTCTCGCTGATGCATCCGAGTCCGTGAATCTCGCATCCCAAACTAGATGACGATTGTCCAGTCCACCTAGAAATTAATATTTGCTCGATTTTTGGAACCTCACTGCAATTGGCATTCTAATGATTGAGCAAGTCCGCGGGAAGAGGATCATCCCAATCTAATTCACGAATCCACAGTACCTGCATTAATCTTTTAGCCCCAATGAGAAAAAAGTACTCTTGAATCAAAAGTGCTGGTGCTTTTGAATTCCACATTATTAATACATGTCAATAATCCAATAAATTTTCTTTGAGTGAATAATTAGAGTTTTTAAATTGTTTTGTTGAATATTAGTTTTTTTTCAAATGGAATAAACAAATACTTTTATCAGAGAAATTTCCTAAATGTTGAAAACTGTATAAAATAATTTTAAAAATGTTTTAATAACAATAATTGAAAAGAATGTTTTTTTTTTTGGATGACCAATTTTGTTTAAAAATGTGCACAGTCTTTAAAATAATTTCTTTATACAATTTTTATACATTTATTGTTATTTAAAATTCAAGAAATAATTTTTATATCTTTTTTTTCATATAATTTAACTAATTAAATTTTGAAGCAATATATCATTAAAGTTCTAGTTTTTATAAACAAATGGAGTGATAAAACAAAATGAAAAAGTACAGTTTTTCATCAATAAAATGTAATAATGATGGTAGTATTATTTATTGTTATTGAACTAAATATTAACATAAATTAATAGGCACAAATAAAAAATAATAATAATTATGCAAGAATTTATTAAAAAAGAACACTATTAATTTCATACAAATAATTATTCAATAACTAATCAGAGTAAATATTTAAGTCAAAACTTAAAAGAAGAACCAATAAAATAAATGGTGTATATTATACTATTTAGCTTGAAACAATGCAAAATATAAATTTTGCAAATGTTTTTTTTTATTGTCTAACATTGTCTACTTTTAATCAGTAATTACTTTTTGCAATTATTAACTTAGTTAAAATTTGTAATGTAGATTATTGTTATAGAAAAATTAACTGACATTTATTAATTTACTATTTGACTCTCGTTTATGGAAAGGATTGTTTATATCTACAAGTTTTGATTATAACTGAATTCTTTTTTAAGTCTAGATTAACTTTATTATACCTTCTTATACTTCTATTTAAAAAAGAGAACCTTTTTTTTAATTACCCGAGATGCAAGCTTTTAAGGTTTTCATTTCTTCAGAAAAAATGTCTAACACTGAACACCTTAAAAATTTGAAAAATATTCTTTTTTGTTAATATTGATTAAATTTTAAATTATCTAAGTACGTTAAAAAATTTATTTATTATTCTTAATATATTTGTGGGTGATAATCGTCGAAAAATTTGAAACGACGTTTTTCGACAAAGAGGGCAATAAATTATGATAAATTACGATTATGGAAATAAATTAATCGAAAAGTGTCTGCATGATACTTATTTTCCAATAATTTTATTATTTTAGAGGGCGAAAAATTGATCCCCGGGGGGCATTAAAAATTATTATTTGATATATTTACATTGCGAAAAATACAAAAAAAAGGGGTGTCAAAAGATTTGAACTAGCGAAGGCCTGTTCGTTAGATAGACCCTTTACCACTGAGTCAGTGACGCAGGCTGTAAAAAGCAATGCGTGACTCGGTAGACATTTGGCCGCCCCGGCGACCGTGATTTGTATACGCTCACAATTTCTAAACAAGGGCTTACTTACAAAGAACCGGGACACGTGTTTAATATTTATATTTATATTTGTTTAATATTTTTTTATAAAAATAAATCATCGTGAAAGCATTATATCTATTACGTGTCTAATTATTTTTGACATACTATCGATTGATGATAGTTTAAACAAAAAGTCAATGCTGCAGAGGACGAGGAGAGAAGTGAAGAACTTGAAAGTTCAAAAGTGTCGAATGAATTCAATCCGTATTTATGATATCGTCCTCAGCGTGGCGTCGCATAGTGGTCCAGAAATGAATTTTCCCGAGAAAAGTAAGGAAAGCGATTTTTCATTTTTTGTTCAAACAAATTGCTGTGTTAATAAATAGGGCGGAAAATATTAAAAAATTACATAAACAAATTCTCTAAATATGAGTTTTTGATTCGAATTTTTTTCTTTGCAATACAGTGCTGTAAAACTCTGAGGGATACAAAATTATTATAAATGTTACCTTTTAATTGTTTATTGTAATTTCTATTCACAAATTATATTGTGAGGGAGCTCTCGAATTAAAGGGGAAGGTGTAGGAATTTGGAGTATCGACTAACGGGTTTAGTTTGGAAAGCTAGATTGTGTTGGTAGCCAAGACACCGGAAGCAACTGATGGTGAAATTCGTTTAGGGGATCGTCCTCAGGCGAAGATGCTTTTTTGTTAGGATTACGAGGGGGTGAGGTGCGGAAAGTTCGAACTACCGGATAGTTCATGGACAGGCAGCACAAGACTGGGTTCTTGGTGCCCAGGTTTTGGGTATTAGGACTAGGAAGTGGTGTTATCCTCACTCCTAGTCCTGGGTTCGCAGGGTCGTATTATTGTGGAGTGATTATAAATTTGTTATAACCTCCCCCCCCCTTCTGTTTGGGCAAGGTTTATTTTTTAAGAATTGCCTCGCACCTTTCCAATTTCATTTCAAGCGTGAAACCTTCTTTATCTGTTATATCTATTTGTGTATGGGAATCATCTTCCTCCTCATTGATTTGTTTCTCCTCGTCTTCCGCATTATTTTCTATATTCTTTTCCTCTTTTTGTGTTAGTTCCTCCTTTCTGAATGAAATTTTCATGATGTCCTTAAATTCTTCCCTTGTTTCGACCCAGCCTCCTTTTATATATTTTGTTCTCGATGAATCCGGAACCGTTTGATAGTTTTTTTTTGGTCGCAGTGACGACATTTCCACATTTTGACGTCTTCCATCCTTTTCTTTCTGAAACAAATTAAAAAAATTCCTACCTCTCATTAAAAGAAAAATAAAATAAAATACTATTTTTTTCTTCTTATCTTATTTTACTGAACCTAATGTATAAAACTTGATTTGGACTCTTTTTCGAGTTTATTAATTAAATTTTTTATTTTACTTTTTCTTCCTTCACATTAGTATCTTCTTCCGCTATTCCGCTTTCTTTGGTTATTCAGCTGAAATGTAACTTATAGCCAAGTTCTGCTTTATGATTTTAATTGAAATTGTAACATGGCCTCATATAGCCGTATTTACTTTATTTTAAGAATCCTTATTTTAATCAAATCAATTCAATTCATTTTAATTAGTCATTTAAAAGCTCAAAATTAATCGGCATTATTGTGTTTATCTAGGGCATTATTCATTTGTTTACAACAGAGCGAGAAAAGAAAAAATTTTATTAAGAATTTTCAATTGAATGGTTTTTCGAAAATTTGTGTCATTAATTATTTCTTTTCTCTCACCAATCTTGTTCTCGTTTTTTTAGCTTTCTCTTTCTGCACATGATTTCGTAATCGTGCTTTAATGATTCTAAGTCCCATCTTGCTAATCTACCTGTTGGATTTTTTAAATTGTGCAACCATTTCAATGCAATATGATCTGTGATAACCTTAAAAGAATAACCTTCGAAGTATGGTCTAAATTTTCTAATTGTCCAAACTACTGCGAAGCATTCTTTTTCCGAAGCAGAATGTTTGCGTTCCACTCCATTCAGACCTCTACTTGCGAAATCTATTACACAATTTTCGTTGTTTATTGTTTCTGTTAAAACAGCTCATAACCCTATAGCGCTAGCATCAGTTTGAAGTTGAAATGGACTTACTAAATCAGGGTAGGCTAAAATTGGTGCTGTTGTTAGTAAGTGTTTAATAGTCGTAAATCACTGTTCCTGCTTGACAGTCCATTCCCACTTTAATTCCTTTTTTAATAGTTTTTGTATTGGTTCTGTTATTCCTGCAAATTTCGGAATCAATTTCCTATTGGGTACGGCCACGGAAACGGCCTGGCGCCATCTGTTGCCTAAAAGTGGCAATTTCTTAGGGATAAATTCCACTTGCTTACATGCGATTGCAAATAAATTAATTTATACTGAAAAAAACTTTTGCTTGAGTTTATTAAACGGTTTGGTCGAAGTTGTGTTTTGAGTTTCTGTTATCTATGACAGATCTCCGATTGGATTGCAAATATCACATGAAGTATTTCAATACTCTTGGTTTTTGAAAAAGAAATACTAAGGTATTTAGAAAAATTATGTTGTTGATTGGGTAGGTAATATTATATTTGTACAATCTATTATTTTGTAAACGTAATGCTAATTGTGAAATTTTGAGGTTAGAAAGATGAATTATGCAATGTTATGTGAAAAACCATTTTCTTAGGTTTGTTGATCATGGCAGAAGGAACAGAAGCGACAGAACGCTATTAAAAAACTAGGAAAGGCAATTCGAATTGTTGTGTGGTAAACTGCTTTAACAATTTTAAAAATACTCTTCCTGGTGTGCATTTTTATGCTTTCCGAACCGTATAACATATATTAGAAAAGCGAGACAGGTGGATTATTGCTGTCGACAGAAAGAAGTAAGTACTGATTGTTAAAATGTAACGGTTACCGTTAGTTAATTTGAACCTGAAATTGCTTACAATATGTTTAGGTATTTATATTTTTCATAATTTAAGAAAAAGGTATAATTCTTTAAATTCAAATGTTCTGAGTTTAATATTCTTGAATTTTTTAAACGTCTCTTAAGTTAGTTGTCGTCCCAAAAATCAGGTCTCTGGCAGAAATAGTTTTTTCTGTTAGAGTTCAATCTAAGTTAACTATACGATCTTGAATTAACGCGTAAATTGACACAATGAAAAATCCACGCGTTAGATTGTTTATGTAAATTTTAATAAAGGAAACAAATATAAGTAATACAGTAAAACATTACGACCACTTGGCCTAAACTTTCGACTCTTTAGCCCACAATCTCGGTCCGCGATCTGACTCAACAGCCTCGCAATTCTACACTCACGTTCAACTATTTTATAACAACTCAACGCTACCTAGCAGTCTTGTATAAAATAGAACTATGTATGTATTTTTCTAACACTCCTATGATTTTATTGGTAAAAATAATTATTACTCCTTATGTAATTTCAGATAAAAAGTATTTCTTGCAATTAAAATTTTTTAAACTTATAAAAAATATTTATTTTAAGAATGATTTTTGCAAATTACAAATACGAGGGTGGATTGATAAGTTTCCGGCCTGACCAAGAGATGGCGCCACTAGGCCTACCTTGAGGTGGCGTTCTATAGTACCATCCTTAGATAGC
>NC_046666.1:97284298-97286547 GCF_010883055.1 Belonocnema kinseyi
AGTGCCGCATTGTGCCTTTGAATGTAGGTCGTTCCCGCGTGAGTTGGACAACTAGATAGTATGTGAACTAAATGCTCGGGGTGTGCATGGCACGCCCTGCAGCTATCATCGGGAATGTCTTGGCTCAAAAAGTGGCGACGGTATGTTAAAGTGGAAATGACACCGTCTTGGCATGCAAAAATGAAACCCTCTGTACCAGACTTCAATCCGGGCGATTTAAGGAAAGAAAACGTTAGCTCACAAGACATTGACTGATCCTTCACATTTCTGTGGAAGATACCGTGCATCCTCTTATCGAGGAGCTGTTCACGAAAGTTTTTCTCTTGTGCTTTCTCAATCCGGGCTTTCAGGAGTGAGTACTCGAGATAGATAAGATTTGATGCATTTTGCTCACCCCTAATACTGAAGTCAAGTCCGAGTATCTAAAACAAGTGTGGAGCAAGAATGGGGGAAATCTTCTGCCAATCAGGTTGCACAAAATATTTATGCTGAAGGATTATCGATCTTTGATCATTTTAAGAAAAAAGATATCATAAACGATAATATTGAGAAAAAAGTAGTCGCCACTCCATATGACTTAAGATATTTTGACTTTATTGATCTGTTAGATTTTTATCGCAAAATCATCTTACTATCTAAAACAAAGTAATACATTTATGTTTAGAAACACAGGATCAATCAAACTCACAAGAGTGGTTTCAAGAACGATTTTTAAGGATATCTGCAAGTTCGAAAGCGCATTCCATTAAATCAAGAGCAAAGGAAAAGGAGAATGCTACTTATCGGAAACAAAATGAATCGATTGCTATCCAGGAATAAGAATTAGAATACGGAGTCAAAGTTTCTAACGTTGATCTCATTTTTCTACATAATCAACCGTGGTTTTGCGCAAGTCCAGACGGTTTTTTTTTTAGAATAACCAAATTAGTTTAAATTAAGTGTCCAAGTTCGTGTGGAAAACAACCGGTTTTTAATATTAACACTCAAAAGTTCAATGTTCAATTTCTTAAAGATATAATTCTTCTATTGGAAGATTTTTATTTCAAACACTACCTGAGAGCGATATTTAAATGTAAGAAATAGTAATTTTACATATTTAATATGTATTTATATCAAAATCATTTACTCAAATGCTTATTGCAAGCTACATTTGTAGCGCAATTAAAACTTTAAAGCTTTATGTACATCTGTGTTATTAAAACTTAAGAAATTCGGAAAAATGTATACAATTATAAATATAAAAATATAGGTACGAAATTTGTTTTTAATTATTATTATTATTATTATTATTAATTCTGAGGTACTTCCAAATCTGAATCACTTTCTTTCAAAATTGGAGGTGCTTGAGGTAATAAGTGCCCTGGCATTTTAGATAATATATTATAAATTCGTATCCGTTGTATAATTCTTTCTATGTGAATTCTTAGTCGTGCAACTTGATACGTTTCTTCGATTTCTTCTTCACTGAACTTTTCCTGTCTTAGAAAAGGGGGCATGACTAGAATAATTCCTTCACCTTTTTCAATGAGTGTATTTTAAATTCCGGGCAAACCTTTATCTGCGAACACCAGATCATATTGTTCTAATAAATCAAGCAATCCTCTACTTTTCGTAATTTGAGCATCGCTGAGTCGGCCGCCAAAACACTTTGAGATTATGGATATCAATACAGCAGGAATGCAACCTATCAATACTTTGATCGTGAATCCCTTTTTATAATGGGAATAAGTTCGGACTTTCCCTTCAACATCAGAAGTTTGTTCTATTCTGATTTCTGTGCAGTCAGATAATAACGCGACATTTGTCGTATGTCTCCTTAAATTCTTCCGGCATTGTACTAGATATTTTTTTTCTAATGACTGAAAACATCAATTTCAACGTTGAATAAGTTAGACCTAAGTTCTTGGTCTGTTTTAATAGAAGACACGCCATAGAATCCCTTTTGACACTTCAGAAATCTACTTGCACCCAAATCTTCATCATCGGGTCCAACAGCTTTATCCACAAAAACTTTTTCGTTAAGTTTTTTGTTAACTTTTGTATCTTTTTTGCACCTTTGCTTAATTCAGGCACTACAATTCGTTTAGGTACTTCTGCAATGTACAATTGCGTTTCAATATATTTTTTTTAATGGTAAGAAACGATAGTAAGAATACGAGGGTGGATTGATAAGTTTCCGGCCTGACCAAGAAAAACAACGTTTTTAAGAATTTTTTTTTTTATTTCTCAACATAATCTCCTCCAAGGCT
>NC_046666.1:97286647-97291860 GCF_010883055.1 Belonocnema kinseyi
TCTGTTGCTCACTCGAGGCCTGACATGGTTCTTCTTGACTTCGAGAAGCGAACCATGTTCGTTATCGAATTTTCGGCACCAGCTGACAAAAACATCATAGTCCTTATCATCGGCGGTCTTGGAGGTGCCAAGCTTTCACTTGCTAATCTTTTTTTAAGAAAATTTCATCTTTTATTTAGTTTTGTTTTGAAAATTGTTGCATACGTTTTCAAATCAATCATCTATTTATTTATTATATTTAAAAACAATGCACACGTGCTAACTTGTGTAAACCTCAAATTTCTATCCACTGAGAATTGCAGGCTTTGGCCGCCGCGGGTGCTGACTGTCATATCCGGTTAATATCAAGTTCATCTCTGTACCCAATACCATGAAGCCATTCCTAATAATCTTTAAAACAGGTTCGATTTTTTCTTCATCTACCTGTAACCCTTTTTCGTTTACTTTGAAATCTAAATATTTTATTTTGGAACATCCAAATTCACATTTGTCCAAACCTATTGTTGAACCTGCATTTTGAATTTTATCTAAAACGATTTACAAATATTTGAAATGATCTTCAACATTTTTTGAAACTTATAATGTCGTCGAGGAAACAGAATACATGTGGCTTCAATTCTGATGCTATTGGTCTGTCCGTAAGGCGCTGAAATGTCACAGGAGCATTGCTGAATGAAGATCGATTTTAGACATGTATTTTACTGATCTCAGTGTGTCTAGTATTCCAGACATTATTGGAATTGGATATAAGTATTTTTTAGTGATTTTATTTACTTTTCTAAAATCTAAACAGAATCTATATTTTCCATTAGGGTTCTTTATCATTACAATCGGATTTGACCAATCGCTATTCGATGGTTCTATTATTTTTTCTTCTAATAGTGTATCAACTTCCTCGTACATAAACTCTCTAATTTCTTGTGATACATAATAGTATCTTTGCTTAATGGGTTCATGTCCTTGTACATCTATTTTATGGCTAGTTAGATGTGTTGGTTTAAATTCAGTTCCTTGGTTTATAATTTTTCTTTTAATTAAATTCTCTAATTGCACTTGTTGTGCTTCATTTAATTCCACTATGCCCTCGGACATTTTTTTCACAAAATTCCAAATTTTTCATTCTTTCAATTTTAACACGTTTAATATTATTTTTAATTACCGCATTATTCCTAAAATTATAATAATTACTTTTTCTAATTACGAATAATTTTTCTATTATTGAATCACTTTTTCCCTCCTTTTTATCGATTACCGTTTTTAATTTAGAATCATTTGCCTCTTTATCGCATTCCAATGAACCTTTCCATTCTATTTCTAATTTCCTATCTTTATTTTTCGTACGTGTATTCGTGTTTATTTTGTTTCTATCCTTATTTGTTTTCTTTTCTATCTCTCTCTATTTTTACTAGCTTGCTTATCTAATCTACTGACGCCCACGCTGCAGCGTGCGCGCTGGCCCGTGCCAGTGTTGCGTCGCCTGCCTTGTAGAGTTTAGGGTGTGGGGCACCCTGCCCCTGTACACTCTGTGTCGGCTGGGTTACTGACGGGATCGAGTCCATTGCATCACCTGTAAGGAGGTCTTGGGGTGAAGTGTGTGGCGACACAGAAGTTACTTCGCACTGTAGCAAATCTTTCTCTTTCTCTCACATATTAATTCGCAAGCTTACCTTCGTTTTGAATTTCAAGTTAATTTCCTCGTTTTCCCTATTCTTACTTTCTTCCTTATTCTCTTTCGTACCTCTTATTATTGGATCTTGCATTTTAATCAATTTCAGTTCTACTGCAAACTTAATATTTGGTAATTCTGGTAAGCACCAAATCTTTTTCTCATAAAGCATTTTGAAACCTACTTTCTCTACCATTACAGTTCCTATTATCCCATCTGATTTTAATCTAGGTACCAATCTAAACAACAAATATTTTTCCTCATGTCCAATTTTAATGGGAATCAATACTTGACCTGTAATTTTTAATTTTTAGCCATTTGCGACCATTAATGTGCACAAGTTGGGTAGGCCGGCCTGACGAAAACCGTGGTCGATCCTCTGAAAAAAATTCCACCACGCTGGTTCCTGGCACCTGATTTCTCGTATAAAGAACTTACTTCAAATATCGCAATTTGCACGAAGACAACAAGAAGCACATACTTCGTGCAATTGTGAAGGTAGTTCAATCACATATTTACTTACAAAAAACGAAGAATTATTTATATTTTGCAAATTTTCCGACGGCAATCTGTTCATAAATGTTTAGAGTATCACCATTAATTTTTTTGGCTTTTTCCTATTACTTTTTCAATAAAAAACTATGCTTCAAAGTTAACTGTCTTTAAAAGCTATCAAATTTCCTTAATTTTAAACCTCTTTAATTAAGCTACCGTTTTTCTTCACTTTCTTTTTCAACGTCAAAGTCAGAGAACTCGAATTTTCTCGCCGATAGTAATTCTGTCTATTATAAGGTCATACAAGAATAATTAAAATTTTTACATAATTTTTTTTAAGAAATTACTTTTGGTACAGCAACTATTTTTCTATATACCATGCTCACATTCATGTGTTCAATATATATTTTAGCGGAAATGATCGAAGCATTACTTCATAGTTAAAAAATAAAAACTGACTGTGGGCCCTCATATGTATGTAATTCCATAATAATGAGGAGCCAATTGAATTGGTAGCTTATGACACAATAATTTATACGCAATAGTGCAATACAATGCAAATACAAAATAATTATTCCATTAAAACACATTTTGTCGTGAATTTTCAAGTCACAGTGTCCATTGATTTTTGGTAGATAGAAAAATACTTTTCTTCGATTACTGCTGACATTCGCCAAACTAATTTCATGTTTGTCCAGGATGCACCATGTTCAGGTCGTCAGTCAGATTCCCATCTCTTACTTTATATGCACAATATACAACTATAATTATATACATTCTGTATTAATTGCTTAACAAAGCATATATACATTATACACTGTAGAGATACACGTAACCCAACAATTTACATGCACTGAAAAAATCATGTTTAGCACCAAGTAAATACATTTACTTGAATCCTATTTCTTAGTATTAAGAAATTATTCTTTAAGGCCATGTGACGAGAGGGTCACGTGACCAAACCTGGTCTTCAATTTTTCTTTCCCAACTTACGTCCAAACGAAATGAGGTATCGCTCTGAAAGTTTGGGAAATGAAAGAGGAGGTAATAAAGTCCATGTCTCTGCTTTATTCCGGTGGAAATTTTGAGAAAAAATTTTTTTGAAGAAAATACCAGTGGAAGTTTTCTTTCCCAACTTACGTTCACACGGAATGAAATATCGTGTTAAAAATTTGGCACGAGAAATAGAAGACATGCAAGAATGTGTCTCTGGTCCTAAATAATTAGAATAGTGAAAAAAAATTTTTTTAATTACTATTTTGGAGAAATACCGACCGTGCTGTCGTCAAACCCTGGGAGCAATTTTCAATGTTGTCAATGGGCTAGTTATGAGGTTTATATTTATCAAAGTGGGTCAAAACAACAAAAATCGCTCACGAACATTATGCACGAATAATGCAAAAACTGATGTTTGCACTTGAAATGCAAATAAACATATTTGGTTTGACATACGTATCAGTCTGGTATCAACTGTGTCAAAGCAGCGCCAGCACAGCGAGTAAAGAACTTCGAACTTCTAGGGAGTGTGGGTGTAACAGATTTCATTATTACCGTCAGAGAAAGTTAAAAGTCAAACTTCTGCTGTAAAACCTAAATGTGTCCGTCGATAATCATTATTTGCATAAATAAACTTTTCTACCTTCAACTCTTTGCAAGGCCAAAAACGATCCTTTAATATTTATTAACATTTCCCGAAAAAAATTTACGCGTTATTTAAACTTTTATTTTTCGATATGGGTGCAAAAATATTGATCTTAGGGCTGGCTTGATCAGCTGTTATACTCATCACATGGTCTTAAAAGAAGTAATTTTTATTTAAACCAGACACATATATTTTGTTGATCTGAAGAAATAAATTCTTTAGCTGCATTTTCTTTATTGAAATACATATCTCTTACATTCAAGAAAATGATTTCCTTAATTCAGAAGATCTAGATTCGTTGAATCTGATTATTAATTCAAAGAAATATAAATTTATATACTAGCTGCGCCCTGTGGCGGCGGCTTCGCCGCCGTGGATAGCCCGCTGTCATTAATACTATGTATCGAGAACAAACGGAAATGCCATAAAAGTTGTATGTCGCACAATACTGGAATTAAATCAACATACAATTTTAAGTATTTATCGTAGAATTTGTTTTTGAAAATTGTAAAGTTGATAGTCAAATTTAAAGTAAACTTGAAAATAAACTCTTTGAAAGTAAAATAGACATAAAAAATTGATTACGGAACATCGGACCTGTATTTTTGGAATTTTGATTGTAAAAATTGTATTTAAGTTGTCCAATTCAATTTCCGAAATTACAAATCATTTTTAAAATGTGTACACAGCTCAAGGAAAACTTTAAATGTGAAAAAAATAATTAAAACCTAAAACACATCCAATGAAAAAGGCGTTTTCGAATTTTAAATCATAAAACTCGTACTGAAGTCGAAGAATTCAATTTTGAAAAATGCAAAGTCAAAAATTTGAAATTTACATAGTAGATTTGAAAAACTGCTCCCTCCCCCATTTCATCTTCAAAATCAAATTCTCTTATGACCTATCCGGGGGCACAAAGAAAATGCGTAAAAAATTTGCTGCCGATTAGTGAAAAACTACGTTTGTGCACCCCTTCCTCATATTAATCTCTCCTAACCCCCCCCCCCATATTCTCGTGACCTGCCTGGAAGCTCAAAGAATCCCTTCACATGCTCACCCTCAACTCTTACGACCTTCTTTGGAGCCCAAAGAATATGTGTGCCAAATTTGATGACGATCGGTCGATATATGCAACGGTGTGGATGGTATCGAGCCTCAATTGCACAAATTTGAATTTTATATAGTAGATTGAAAAACTGTGCTCCCACCCCATCGTCTCCCAACACTATTGCGAGCTGTCCGGGAGCCTAAAGTACATGCGTAAAAAATTTGATGCCGATTAGTCAACAACTGCGGCAGTGCTTCCCTTCCTTATCCTAATCGCTTCTATGCCCCCCCCCCATACTGTGACGACCTGTCCGGGTGTCCAAAGAATATGTATGCAAAATTTGCTTCCGATTAGTCAAAAAC
>NC_046666.1:97291960-97294032 GCF_010883055.1 Belonocnema kinseyi
CTTGATTTCATGAACAAATTGAGCCTATTCCTCGAATAATTGGCCAAACTTTTAATTTGCTCATGAAAGTAGTTTAAATAATATATCTTGACAATTTGATAAATATAATTAATCAGAAAGACGTTCTTAGGTAGAGAAGAAAACTTAATGGCATCCCTGAAGACCCTGAGCTTGTCGATAGAAGCGCTATATGACACATTTGCGCTAGAGGGACTTATACATACCTGGCCGTATCAGAGAGTCGAATTAAGGATGTGACATCTATAAAGGATACTCTCCGAAGCAGAAACAAAAGTCTCATCTGGCAGATTTGGCATTCCGAACTGTCAGCGAGGAACAAAGTATCTGCAAGGAACATGCTTGCCGTCCCGGTAGTGCTCTATTCATTTGGAGTGGTTCCATGGACAAAGAACGAGCTTAGATCCCTTAATATCGGGACGCGAAAGGTTATGCACATAAACAAAAGAATGCATCCTAAGCCTTCTGTTCCGCGACTCTACATTTCACGCCGTCAAGGTGGTCGCGGAATATTGAATCTTGAATGTCTTCACAACAGGATTATTCTGGGTACAGCACATAGAGTCACAAATGGAACAGACCATATTTTTAAAATGGTCAGGAAGCACGAAGAAGTGGGCAAAGGAGCGTTTCTGTACACAGCCGCGGAGGAGGCTGCTGAAACACTCAGACTTAACTTCAGTGTTAGGGGTAATTAAAATACATCAAATCTTATTTATCTCAAGTACTTACTCCTGATAGCCCGGATTAGGAAAGCACAAGAGAAAAACTACCGTGAACAGTTCCTCGATAAGAAGATGCAGGGCATCTTCCACAGAAATGTGGAGGATCAGGCAATGTAACATACCATCGCCACATTTTGAGCCAAGACATTCCCAATGATAGCTTCAGGGCTCCTACTGCAAATACCTATATAGGAGCCTATGAAGGTCACTAATAGGATTCTATATAAGGATAAGTGACCTATATATGATTCTATATATGATCCTATATAGGGTTATCCTATATAGGGTCACTAATAGGATTCTATATAGTATCCTATGCAGGAAGCTGTTTCATTTTCTATAGATGGCTCTTATACTGACCTATACAGATGACCCTGTATAGGATCCTTATATAGATTCCTATTAGGGACCTATATAGGTATTTGCAATAGGGTCGTGCCATGCACATCCTGAGCATTTAGCACATATACTTTGTAGTTGTCCAACTCATGCGGGAACGACCTACATCGAAAGGCACAATGCCACATGAAGAGTGCTTTATTACCATCTCTATCACTCTTACGGCATTAAACTTAATATCGCTCCGCTGAACGCCCCTAGGGAAATGGAGTCATTGTCGAGAAAGAGAAGTGCCGCATATACTGGAACTTTATATTCTCGACAATTCTTTCCGTTGCACACTCGAGGCCTGACATGGTTCTTCTTGACTTCGAGAAGTGAACCATATTCGGTTTTCGAATTTTCTGCACCAGCTGAAAAAAACATCATAGCCAAGGAGAATGAAAAGAAAGAGATGTATAAAGACCTTACAAGGGAGTTGTGACGATTTTACCCGGAATAATCTGTTAAACTAATCGTCCTTATCATGGGCGCTCTTGGAGGTGCCAAGCTTTCACTTTAATAGCCTGAAAAACATCCCTGCGTGTCAACAATATGCTGAAACACGTGCGAAAAAAATGCAGAAGGCGGTAGTCCTTAGATTACTCCGTGTTCTCAGTGTGCACGAAACTTTTGCCGAATCGTCGTATTGATTCCGTTACAGACTTCAACCACCTATCTCACGGTCGTGAGACGTGTTTGTGGCCGAAATTTTACCGCGATTTCGCTGGGAGCGAATGCAATTTTTCTGATTAGTACTCGCTCCCGGCGAAATCCTGCGGTTGTCCTTATAACAAACTTTTAATATATAATTAAAAAATTTAAATATAAAATAAAAATTTAATATATAATTTAAAAAAATTCAGTAGTGTAAAACGGCACCAAATTTTTCATTCATATTCTTTGGGCTCTCGGGCAGGTCGTACGAGAATTAGGGGGGGGGGGGGGGGG
>NC_046666.1:97294132-97296397 GCF_010883055.1 Belonocnema kinseyi
TATATTAGGGTTTGATGCCTCTAGGATCAAACCGAAGGGCCTATGACAAAGCCACCGAATGCGTCCGCGGGTTGCTGATAGAGGGTCCCTGTACCAAGGGTTTCCGCTGAATATGGTTACAAAAATAAATAGGCAGTCGCGGACAATTGTCCAGGGGTAGTCGCGAAGGAATTAACCCCCAAGCGGAGGTGTGAAAACCGTGCCGAAAGCTGAATGGCACCTGGGTAAAGTGTCTAGAACGGTGACTCTGGGATATCGGGCGACCTCTCAGAGTAAGCAGCCTTATCCTTGCATGCGTGGCTCTACAAAGTTGGACTAACCCTTTTCCCTAGCTTCTCGTGGGAACAACAATGACAACACCAAACATAGTTGTAGTAAGTTAGGTTCAAAACCATAGAAAGGCCAGGGCCTCCCGACAATGGTTTGGCCAACAATACCGACCACTAGAGCTGAGGTAGCCAATGAAAATGGATTCAATGCGATGGATCGGCGGAATCTCAGGTCCTTTTGGTGGACGGAGCGACTGAATCACGACTTGCTAGAGTGCTACGAAGCGAGTGTGGCCCCTGAGCGGGATTACATGACACGGCTGCATGCTTTCTGGTCCGAGAAATACCCGGAGCTATTGCACTTTTCGCAGCAACTCCTGCGAAACCATGCCGAACTATTTCGAAAAAGGGGCTATGTAAACGTAACACCTACTCTACCACAGCTAGAACAAGCCGGCAACAAAGAAAGAGAGGCGACACTGATACCAACCGCGGGCAGTATATAAGGAGACGAAAAATAGGGTGAGAGGAGGGAAGGGAATCTCTGAGGGTTTCTGAATGGAGGGGGGGTTAAGGCAAGAGTGCCCGCTTAGCCCAACGCTTTTTGCAATTTTAATTGCGAATATGGAAATTAAGCTAGCGACCGGAGTGGTTGGAGAAGATAGGGTAGGAGGTGTCAGTATGTGCTCACTCGCATATGCAGATGACATAGTGCTGCTAGCAAAGAGCGAAGAGGCTTTAAAGGAGATGACAAAAAGGTTGAGAAGATGCTTGTACAAAATAGGTTAGAGTTAAACGCGGACAAGTAGAAGGTTATGGTGTTCAGGAAAGGAGGTGGGAAAGATAGCGAGAAGGAGAACCAACGTAGGGATGGGAAGATGGAGGTGGAAAGGGAAAGGTATTTTAGAACGAATGGTTTGCAGATGAATGAAGTGAGAAAGATGCACGAGCAAGGAAGGAAGGTATATGAGTTGGTTTAAAAGAATGGCATGGAGAAAGAGAAGGCAGAAAGAGAGGTGAGAATAAGAGATTCAAGATTTAACGGGAACTATGTATGGATTATGCCAAGGGCAAAAGTGCAATATTTGTGTGAGAAAGGAGATCAAGGAAGTCAGGAACTTATAGCACGAATTAGATGCGGTCGCAGGGAGGATTTTAATAGGTTCTGGCATTCTAGGGAAAATAGAATGTTTGAATTGTGCGGGAAGGGGGATGCAAAAGTTGAGTACTGATTGTAGGAGTGTGAAGAGTTGGAAAGTAGTGGGATAAGCATGAAGATAGTGTTGCATCAAAGAGGGGACAAAAGGGCAGTAGCATGGGTGAAGGGGATGTTGGGTAAGATGGAGAAGTAGAGAAGGAAGGAGAAAGAGGAATGGAGAATGAAAGATTGTAGATAGGAGAGGAAGTGGGTGTAAGAAAACTGTAAATATTGTAAATAGTAGATAAGTATTAGGTGTTAACCGCGGAGGCGGAGGCTGGCAATGCGAGACATAGCGAAAAAATAGCTACATGCGTGCGAAGCGAAAGGAGCCGAAGTGAGAAAGGCTGGGCTATAAAAGCGAGCGGATTGGATATAAGGTGTGTATGAATGTTAATTCTTAAGAGGTAGTTGTATGAAAATTCTTTAAAAAATGGAAGCGTAAGCAAGTCAATTTTTTAAGGCCAGCTGGCCGAAAAATAAACGTTTATCTAGCTAAGTTTTTATTGTTTTTTAATTCTTATTTAATATATGCTGCATAAATTTTCTTATAAAAATAAAGTTTAAAATATTCAAATGGTTCAAAATCTATAAAACAGTCAATTTTTAGTTTGTTTATGAAAATTATTTAAATATTTAATAATTATTGTAGATTTGCAAAGCATCGTAGGAAAAAGCGATTGGAAATACATTCTTTCTTGATTTCATGAACAAATTGAGCCTATTCCTCGAATAATTGGCCAAACTTTTAATTTGCTCATGAAAGTAGTTTAAATAATATATCTTGACAATTTGATA
>NC_046666.1:97296497-97323359 GCF_010883055.1 Belonocnema kinseyi
CTTGATTTCATGAACAAATTGAGCCTATTCCTCGAATAATTGGCCAAACTTTTAATTTGCTCATGAAAGTAGTTTAAATAATATATCTTGACAATTTGATAAGTATAATTAATCAGAAAGACGTTCTTAGTTAAATTTGTAAAAAACAGACCCTATTTGTTGAAAAATAGCAAAATTCTGAATTTTTTTTACAATAGTTGTTTAAATAATTAATAATTCTTGTAAATTTAATAATTGACTTAGAAAAGAGTCATCGCAAAGAGAATCTTAGTTATGTTCCTAAGCAAATTGTGGTTATATTATATTATAATACTCTGGAGTTTACAAAGTAACACATTAAAAAGTTATCGAAAAGATATTCATAGTTCAATCCGTAGAAAAAGTGGTGCCTCTTTCAGCTCTTCCTTGAAAAATAGCTAAGCTCTAAATAGGTTTATAAACATTGTTTGAATAAATAATAATTGTAAATTTTGAAAGCATCATAGAAAAAAAAACATCGGAAAGATATTCTTCGTTAATTATGTAAAAAAACTGAGCTTATTCGTGAAAAAAGACCAAAATCTTAATTTTTGAATCTAAATTGTTTAAATAATGAATAGTTCTTGTAAATTTACAGAACAACATAGAAAAGAGTCATCGAATAAAAATTGTTACTAGAATCCGTAAACAAATTGGCTCGTAGAAAAAGAGCCAACTGTTAATTTTTAATCAAAATTGTTTAAATAATTAATAATTCTTGTAATTTCTCAAAACAACATAAAAAAGAGTCATCAGATAGACATTCTCAATTGACTCCGTCAACAAGTTGACTAATAGAAAGAAAGTCAAACTTTGAATATTTTAATCGAAATTATTTAAATAATCAATATTTCTTGTAATTTACAAAGCAACATTGAAAAGTGCAGCGAATGGATAGTCTTAGTTGAGTTCGAAAATAAATTAATTGGTAGTATAAAGTTCAAACTTTTAATATTTTAATCGAAATAGTTTTAATAATTAATATTTTTGTAAATTTGCAAAGCATCAAAGAAAAAAAAATAATCGGAAAATACTATTAGGTAATTCTGTAAAAAATTGAGGTTATGCATAGAAAAAGATCAAGCTCTTAATTTTTTAATCTAGATTGTTAAAATAATTAATAGTTCTTGTAAATTTACAAAGAAACATAAAGAAGACTATTCTTTAAAAGACACCCATTTATGAAAACTAAGTATATTTAATCGGAAATACATTTTTAATTCAATTTATAAAAAACTGACCCTATTCGTTGAAAAATAGCCAAATTCTTAATTTTTTATTAAAGTTGTTCAAATAATTAATAATTATTGTAACTTTAAGAAATGAATTAGAAAAGAGTCATCTCAAAGACAATCTTAGTTAACACCGTAAACATATTGTATTTATTAATTGAAAAATACACAATATCTGAATAGTTTGATGAAAATGGTTTGAATGATTAATAATTATTGAAAATGTACAAAGTATCGTAGGAAATACTACTCTAAAGACATTTGACGCCTATTATTATTTTTAAATAGCTAAACTCTCATTATGCTTATAAAACTTGTTTAAATAACACAGGCCAACATGATTTTGTTGTTGAAAAGTAGAGAGTCATTTCCGAAGTAATTTTTTACGTAGGATCCGAATCTGGAATCAGAATTGGCCCATCACGTCAGGATTTTAAGATATTTGAGGTTGTGTACCCAAAAAATGGCATCTGGCTACTTTTGAGGTTATGTACAGCAGACACCAAATTTTTTGGGATTTTTGCTTTATTTGTATCATATAGTACTGCTCTTTGTCTTCCATTTGAGAGTCGCAGAGTTCAATTACCATTTTTCTTTACCAAGTTATGCCAGTTTTAAATTACAACATATGTCCCATTATGTCTTGAGCATTTGCTTTTAATACTTTGAGGCAGACATTTTCTACAGGGTGTTTCTCTTTAAAATGTGTACTGGGGGGTGTTCGGGGTTGTTAAAATCCCAAAAAATGTTGTGTCTTCTGTACATAACCTCAAAAGTAGCCAAAAACGCCATTTTTTGGGTACATAACCTCAAATACCTTGAAATCCTGTGATGGGCCAATTCTGACCCCGAATTCGGATTCTATGTAAAAAGTTACTTCGGAAATGACCCTCGACTTTCCAAAAACAAAACCATGTTGACCTTTAATATTTAAAGCAAATGCTCAAGACTTAATGGGCATATCTCGTAATTTCAAATTGGCGTAACTTGGTAAAGAAAAATGGTAATTGAACTCTATGACTCAAATTAAAGAGAAAGTGTAGTACTATATGATACAACTAAAGAAAAACTCCCAAAAAATGTTGTGTCTTCTGTACATCACCTCATAAGTAGACAAAACTCCATTTTTTTGGTACATAACCTCAAATATCTTAAAATCCTGACGTGATGAGCCAATTCTGACCCCGGATTCGCATTATACGTACAAAATTACTTCAGAAATGACCCTCCATTTTCCAACATCTGACATGGCCCCATTATTTGCAGGCCTGTGTAATTAATAATTCTTGTAAATTTTGAAAGCATCATAGAAAAGATTCATCGGATAGACATTCTTAGTTGACTCCGTAAACAAATCGACTCATAGAAAAAAGATCAAAATCCCATTTTTAAAATAAAAATTGTTTAAATAATTAATAACACAGGCCGACAAAAAAAGTCTGCACGAGACCAGTGACTAGGCCCCCTTTATGGATTTTGAGCCGCTGTATTCAAATCTGGGATCAGAACTTCTCCTACACGTCTCAGTTTTCCTCTAGATGGAAAAAGTAAGGAAAATTTTACGGATTTCTGGTTACACAGGCCATAACAAAATTTGTCTGCACGAGACAAGTCACTAGGCTACCCTTATAGATCTTTAGTCGCTAAATTCAAGTCTGGCCTCAAAATTTATCTTGCACGTCTCAGTTTCCCTCTAGATGCAGAAAATAAGGAAAACCCTAGGGATAATTTGCACCTTATTTTTACAATACCAGTCTACGCGAAAAAAGACACATCGATATTATATTCTTAAGTGCAACGACTTGTTGAGACTTAATTTGTACACAGAAATTCTTTAGTGGGCCTTCTTTTTCCCCTAGCTTGGGTAATTCTAGGAAAATTGAAGGTCTTTCTCAGATTCGTATGTGGAAAAATTTATAAATAATAATAAGACATTTTTCAATTCGCAGATGAGCCTCATGAAGCAACTAATGTACTAAGGCACAATATCCCTACACGAGATAGTCATCTGATATTTACGCGACAATACGGACTTCCCCAAGTTCAAAGAGAAGAAATAACTGTACAGGCCAAGGAACTAATAAAAATAAATTAAATAGTAAAGCCATTTCAATCCCCTTACAAATCCCCATATTTTCTCGTACTTGAAAAACCGGATTCCCATGGAAATAAAAATTGGCGAATGGTTGTGGATTACCTCTCGGTATTCGATTTGGCTAGTGGTTTTTAACAAATAAAAATGCGGCCGGAAAACTCACGAAAAATTATCTTTTCAACGCCCTACGGACACTACCCAGATAACAATTTGGGTGCGCATGTCACGCTCACGTCGATGCGCGCATCACATGCATGCCAATATTCAACATGTTCGCCCACATTTTGTGATTGTAACTGAAGTGCCTGCACAAGGTGTGGCACCACGCGAGCATGTTTACAATCACCCTGTGACGAAATTTTTCGGCGCGCACATGCGCGCAACATAAGTACCTAGTGGGGGCACGAACTGTTTAATTTATAAATTAACCAAATTTATTATTTAATGCTTATAAAAGCTATAAATTGCCTTTTTAATAAGGGCGCCGTCCTGTAGGTGTAGCGCAACAGAATCACAAAGGAGAATGTCATAGATGTGCATAGACTGTGCGGAACTAGCCGGCTAGCCCAGTGCCTTTTGCAAAATTGCAGCGCGTCGGTGTATGACGGTTCTAGTTTTTTGAGTATCACGAATTACTACAAGGAGATCGCACGTTAGGTATTTCGACTGGCGCGAGCTCGCGATCACCTGTCCTCGAAGTTTTATGCCTTCCCAGATTAAAGCTTCCCTACAGTGAAAATATAAAATTAGAAATTGTCATCTGTTATGGAGTATCGAGTGTGTTTATAGGTTAAGTTTGGTTATGTCAAGTGTCAGTTGGTGTCACGAACGCAGTAATAATGCTTGTATAATTTATACAATCATATGAATAATGCCATTAAAACAAGAAGAGGAATATAAAAACAATAGAACGCAAGTATAGATATTGAGGATTTTGCGTCTAATACCTCTCTCCTGTGCCGTAGTACCCAAATCACAGCCCTTACAAACACAGCGCGCGCGACATTATTGTATCACTTATTATATAGGTTTTTAGCATTGACACTTTGCACAACAATGTCTTTCCTCTAAACAAAAACAATTTGCAATTGCACAACGACATTAATAGTTTATATTTATACCGGTACCAAATTTACATCACATGTTCTCGTAGTTCCTAGAGTCTTCTCACGTAGCGCTTTTATCAGCATCCCCGCTATAGGCATACTATTTTGTTAATAAATTCCAATATATTTAATTAATCCTTTTTATTTACCTCCTTTGATATAAATAAATAATTTTAGGATATTCAGCCCACGCGCACCGAGTGTTTACTTCATGCACGCACGCGCGTACCTCCACAGTGCGCGCATCTTGCGTACCAATTTTTATCTGGGTATGAGTTTGAAAATGAAACCTGCAACTTTCCACGTATAATGGATCTTATGTTGACCGGCCTTCAGGGAATCGAATTATTTGTATATTTGGATGACATAAACCTATATGCAGATACATTAGAAGAACACGAAGAAAAATGTGGAAAATTAACAAATATATTAAGAGAAGCACGCTTCAAACTACAGTCAGATAAATGCGAATTGTTACGTCCGGTAGTAGTTTATCTTCTTCATGTCATTGATAAAACAGGAGTTAGGTCAGATCCAAGAAAATTAGTAGCAGTCAGAAATTTTTCCATTCCAAAAAAAACATAAAAGAATATATAGGCCTTGCATAATATTATAGAAAATCAATTAAGGCATTTTCACACGTTGCAGCCCTACACAATAAATTATTTCTAAAAAATGCTGAATTTAAATGGACAGAAACTCAGCAAAAAGCATTTGATACATTAAAAAATAAATTATGGAAACAATCTTTATTACAGAGAGAAAGAAGCCTTAACTATTGTATTTTCAAGAAATAAGAAATGCTTAAGTAATATGAAATTAAGAGATGCGACATCCTGAAGAATTGTCAAATCTATATATACGAAATCAAGAAGAATTATTAAGTTAAGAAATACTAAATCCTGCAGGATTATTAAATCAAGATATATGAAATTAAGAAGAATGATTAAATAAAGAAATACGAAATTCTGAAGAATTATTAAACAAGATATACGAAGTCAAGAAGAATTATTAAATCAAGAAATACGAAATCAAGAAGAATTATTAAATCAAGAAACCAGAAATACTAAAAATATATTAAAACAAGAAATACAAAATCCTGAGGAATTATTAAATAAAGGGATACCAAATAAAGAAGAAAAATTACATCAAGAAGAATTAAGCAGCGAAATTACTAAAACTAAAATAAATAGTCCGAGGGTTGAATCAGCTCTAGGTGGAAACACAAATTCAAGTTTAAAAAATAATAATGGTGAAAATGAAATTAATTCTATCATAGGAGAATAAAAAAAAAATAAAAGGTTTAAGAGAAGTCAGAAAAAATGAAGACAATTATCAATGAAGAAAATGTATGGTTCTACATGTTACAACCCAAACTTTATGACATAATTGCATTATGAAACACCTTGAGAAGATAAAGTAAAAAGAGAATGTCCTTCAATAATGTATTACATAAGAATCGAACGGTAGGTAGTTGGATCTCGGAGGAAATTCCAAACTGTCACCCCAAAGAGACTGGAGTGTTTTATTTTTTTGGGGATCGCTGTTTATTATCCCTATTTGGGGATGCTAATTCCTATTGTAGCTTGTGTGGAAATCAACTTGGGAGAGGGTGTGAGGAATAACATTGCGACACCTATTTTAAGTATAACTGCAGAGGTCAAATGTATTAGACGGGTGACATAAATCATTATACACATTTAAAATAGTGAAAGGCACACATATCATGCATAGGCATAATCATATTGGTACGATACGGACTCACCCAATGTCATTTGTCCATTCGAATATTTTTACACTTATGTTTCACCTAAAATAAGGAACTGAGAAAGGAAATCCTATGTCAATTCCCTATTATAGGTCTTTAGTTAATTAACCGCACACTCACGAGGCCGTTGTCCAAGACAACTCTAGTTCTAGGTACACTGTTCACAAGTACCTAGCTCCGACTTTCACCTTGCTCCATGTTAAATCTAAATTTACAGAGAAGAGGCAATAGTTGATTTCGAACCTGAGTTTGTTCCGGAATAATAAAAAAAATTCGGTTCTTTTCCAAAAGATAGAAATCGAGAGAGGTCATATGGGATTGCCCCACGTCGATTTCTGCCTAAAGGATCGAAAAGTTCTACTAGTTGACCTAAATACTTGTCGGACTCGAGTTTTCTAGTTTAACGTCTTTTAGCGGTATGCTTGCAGGCGTTAAATAGGAAAACCTGAGAAGGAGTCGGGTTTACGCGTCGTACTTTCTTTAAGGATTTTAAATTGTAATTTGACTCCTAGTTTCCCCAATCACGACGGAGCTTTGAGTGACTGCGAGTATCCGACTGGACGGGCAAGTAAAAAATCTTGATCTATCGCAGATCTCTTATCTGGAGGAAGAGACTCGTTGAACTGCCTGGATTACTTGCCGTTAATTTCCTTTATTGATGCCTTGTCGGAGGAGTGAGTGGGATATTTTTTTTACTCAGGAATTTTTGATTGAAGGAAGACAATGGTGTGATACGAAAGAAAGGAAAATTATCGGCTGGCCATATGCCACTTTTCTGCAATTGCTTTCATTCTTGCATCATGATCTCACGGCAAGCGTGAGACAGGTAATTAGTCGGCAGAATTATGAAATTCCATCGACAATAATTCTTTATTCATTTACAGATATTAATTCCTAATCATTCATGATTTAAAACCAAAATTATTAGGAATTCTTCTGTAGGTCTTGCCTTTCATCTTAAATTGGGAGGTATTTATTACGCTTGACCTTTAGGTGGATACAGCGGTGTCATCATTCTTTTTATTTGACTGAGAACACTTTCCATTATTTTCTTCATTATTCTTTTCACATAGGATTGTAGAGTAAAAATTTGTCCCAGGCAGGGGGGAGGGGTGTAACATACCTGTCAGCATCTATTCGCCAACTTTAAAGAAAGTATTCAGTATCCAAATCTAAGGATGTTAAAGGAAATCAATTCAATAATTACAAATATTTTTAATGAATTAAATACAAATGAAGAAATAAATAAAATTAATCATTCAAATAAGCAAGAAGATTCAAAATGAAATGCTAGTGAGTATTCTAACATTACGTCATACTCGGTCCGTAACGTCAAAATCTATAAGGTTTTACTAAAATTTTTTTTTTAGACAAAAGTAAGTGAAAAATTGTGATATGGCTTTGCTTCTCAGATAGAAAATCCATTTATTTAATAATTTTCAGCAAAACGGAATATCAAGAGATTGTTTTTGCACTTTGAGAAAACAAAGTTGATCATAGACGATGATCCTTTCTTAGAAATCCTATACGACTTTTTGAAAATCCATAAACTTCTCCGACTTTTTGTTTTTAATTCCTTCAAATTCTTTGCAATCATTTCAAATCTTTCGAAGTATCTCGAAATCGACTAAGAAATTGACTAAGAAAATTAAATTCCTTTAAATCTCTTGATAATGCTTAAACTCGTCTGCATTTTTTTTGTGATCCATTCAACTTCTTTACAATCATTTAAAATCTTTCGTAGTTTCTCGAAATTGACTGAAATTGTTTCAAATCTCTTAAAATCCTTAAAATTTTCTCATATTCCTTTAAATCTCTTAAAAATCCTTGAAATCTTTGAATTTTTTCAAATTCATTATAATCTTTTAAAAACTCGCTGGACATTTTTAATACCACCAAAACTTCCTTAAAATCTTACAAAATAATTTGCAAAATTTCAAAATTGACTAAAATTAATTAGAATTTCTTAAAATCCCTAAATTTTTTTATACGCCTTAAAATCTCTTGAAAGTCCTGAAATCGTTGATTTGTTTTTAATTCCTTAAAGTCTTGTAAAATTTATTAAAACCTTTTTAAATAATTTTTCAATATCTTTAAAAACTTTTAACTCACTAAAACTGCCTTTGAATTTTATTAAATTCTTTAAACTATAAAAAATTACATCCCTTGAAATCTCTTCAAATTCATTAAAATATTTATGAATTACTCTTCAGAAACTCGCTTAGAATTCTTTAAAATCGACTAAACTGCCTGAAAATCTAATCAAATCTCTTTCAAAATCCTTCAAATTCTCTCTTATATAACTTTATTTGATATGAAACTACTTAAAATCACTTATTATCGAAAAGTATTATGACATAAGTCGCCGACAATTGAGGTTATAACCTCAATTACGGCACATTATAATTTTTTCGTGATGGATTGCCTAATTGGATATTTTCCAAATTGCCAACAATAATGAAATAAATGACTTTTCTTTCTTAAAAGCAAAGTATATCACGATTTTTTACATATTTTCACGAAATGAATTAATTTTAGTCAAACTCCTATCTGAACAATGCTTTGCAGTACACAAAGTGGTATCCCAGCAAGCTCATCGGGGTTTGTTTCACACGGGATGGTTCAAAATCTAAAAAATAGTTAAGTTCTGGATTTGTGTATGAAATTTATTTGAACAATAAATCATTATTGTAAATTTGCAAAGAGTCGTAAGAAAAAGTGATTGGAAATTCATTCTTTGTTTAAATAATAAATTTTGAAAATCTGATTATTATAATCTCAATATGTTTACGAAAACTGTTTAAATGATTAACAATTATTATAAATTTACAAATCAACATAGACAAAAACCACCGGATAGACATTCTTAGTTGTCTTCGAAAACAAATTTACCTAAAGAAAAAACGGCAAACTCCTAATTTTTAAAATTAAATTATTTAAACAATTAAAAGTTTTTGTAAATTTGTAAACAATATAGAAGACGGTCATCAGGTAGACATTCTTAGCTGACTCCGCAAACAAACTGACTCGTAGACAAAAGTCACTTTTAGTTTTTTAATTAAAATTGTTTAAATAATTAATAGTTTTTGGGAATTTACAAAGCAACATAGAAAAGTCACCAGATAGGCATTCTTTGTTGACTTCGAAAACAAATTTACTTGTAGAAAAAAGGGTAGCGTAGAAAAAAGGGCAGAGTAGAAGGTTTGGTAGAAAGGCGGTGAGTTTGATATAAGTGTCAAAAGTGGAAAAGAAGGATTTTCAGGTTAGGAACGGTTGTGGAAAGTGGTGTTTTCACGCAGGGTGAGCGACAGGGGAGTGTGAGGGTTGGATGAATGAGAAGATACAGTTGTTTCATAGTTTAAGAGTGGCGACTTATAGTGAGAGAGAGATTTTAAATGATTTTTAGAGTAGTTGTTTTAGATTTAGATTGATAGAGTGGCATGGTGGATTGAAAGCGAGGGAAAAGAAAACGTGACGTAGGAAAGAATACCTGGCAGACATGCCGGTGGCATGAAGTCCAGAAAGGACAGAGAGAGGGCTGCAGGCGACGGATACAGAGAGTGGTTCGGGATTAACCAGCGAAACTATGCAAACGGCTGAGGCGAGCGAGAACGTGCAGTAATGTACAGTAACGTAAGTAGTGATGAGGCAGAGGTATTTGTGAAGCTCGGAAAGGGGGGGGGGGGGGGGAGTAGCAAGTAAACGAGGCAGACCGACGAACTTGCAAAGGGTACAGAGAGGCACAGTTTGCATAGTACGAACGCGAAGGGGTTTTTTGAGAAGTGGCAACATCCACCGACCACGAGGAGCGAAGGTAGAAATCGGCAGATACTAAAATGGTTAGAGACCAGTCAGCTGACAAAGGGGAAAATAAGAAAGCGCTAAAGAAGAGTCGATAGAGAACTCAACCTGAAAGAATGGCAGGGGGAGTAGTCTAGAAGGCCTCGAGAAACTCATCAGAGGCCTCAGAGAGAGAGAGGTATGTTATTACGAGAGGGAATCATGGGGGCATGTTTTAGAGAGATTTGCAGGGGACCAAACGGGTCGTGAGAGTGAGGATAACATGATAACTTGCATCTTGGATGGAAGTGGACAAGGGGCAAGCTGGATGATGAGAATGGAAGAAATCAGAGAAAGTAAGGCGCACATAGTAGGGAAAGGCCAATAGACTCTAAAGGGAGCGGAGCCCTCAAACCCTTATAAGGGAGAGAACAAATACATACAAAGCAAAATAGAAAAGAGTCATTGGATACAGATTCTTAGTTGACTCCGTGAGCAAATCGAGTTGTAGAAAAAAGGGAAAACTCTTCAATTTTTAATTATAATTGTTTAAAAAATTAATAGTTATTGTAAATTTACGAAGCAACATAGAAGAGTCATCGGATGGATACACATTCTTAGTTGACTTAGAAATTAAATTAACTTGTTGAAAAAAGGGCAAACTCTTAACTTTTCAATAAAAATTATTTAAATAATTAATAGTTCTTGTTAATTTACAAAGCAACATAGAAAAGAGTCATCGGATGGACATTCTTAGTTGACTTCGAAATCAAATTTACTTTTAGAAAAAGGGCAAATTCTTAATTTTTCAATGGAAATCATGTAAATAATTAATAATTCTTGTTCATTTCCAAAGAAATATAAAAAAGAGTCATCGGATAGACTTTCTTAGTTGACTCCGTGAGCAAATTTACTTGTAGAGAAAAGGGCAAACTCTTAATTTTTTAATTAAAATTGTTTAAATAATTAATAGTTCTTGTAAATTCACGAAGCAATATAGAAAAGAGTCATCGGATAGACATTCTTATTTGACTCCGTTGACAAATTTACTTGTAAAAAAAGAGCAAACTCTTCCATTTTCAATTGGAATTGTTTAATTAACTAGTAGTTCTGGTAAATTTACGAAGCAATATAGAAAAGACTCATCGGATGAAAATTCTTAGTTGACTCCGTAAAAAAATTGACATGCAGAAAAAAGGGCAAACTCTTAACTTTTTAATTAAAATTGTTTAAATAATTAATAGTTCTTCTAAATTTACGAAGCAACATAGAAAAGAGTCATTTATTTATCTGTTTATTGAACAGTGTACGGGCAAAGCCCTTTTGTTACAAACTAAACTTTCTTAAGACTAAGTCCTTAAATATAACTGTTATGCTTAGGTCGCGTTGTTTTCGGCATGGCATGCGATTTTTCGCAGAGCATTTCTAAATCGCCTTACTGACATTTCGAAAAAGTCGAATTCCTTACACATTTGATTAGCTTCCCTACATATTCTCGTTTTAACATAGTTTGCCCCGTAGTTAGTGCGATGATAGGGTACAGTAAACAGATTTCTATTCCTTAGTGAATTCTGTGGCAGTTGATGTTGTTATTTAAAATATTGTACAAAAATCGCGTTGAGTAAACCGATTTGAAGAAGATGCAAAGAGCCGTTTACCCTGGGCCCTTAGATTAGAAAACCGTTGGTAATCGATGTTAGTTCGCGTTTTCTTATAGTTAAGGTGAGCAATCTTTTTAACTTTTATCAACTCTTTGAGCACTCCACTGAACCAGTATGGATATGTCGATGATTTACATATTTTAATGGGCACAAAGTGATTGATGGCGATTTACACATAGGCGTAACATCTTACGATGGCCTCATCTATTGTTAAATTATCGAATAAGGAATCCCAATCAACGTTAGATAAGAACGAACAGATAACTGCATTATTTTTGTCTAGGATCAGAAGAGGATGGTAGTGGCCAATAGGTAGAAGGGGTTCTATTGCTATTTCTACAGAGTCTGCTATGCTGTTCGTGAAAACTAAGTCTAATAAAGAGCCATAGACATTAAATTCATCATTACTTGAACTATGTTATATAATCTAACGTGTCCCAGATCGTGTTTGACAATGTGTAATTGTTGCGTTCCTATAGGTATGCAACTGGGTCCAAGATAAGGATCGGCGTTGCAGGAAGCATAGGGCATGCTAAAATCGCCAAATATGCTAAAAGCTGCGGTTGGGAAGGCGAAGGAAAGCTCTTCTACATAGTACCGAGCATAGATCAACGTACTTAAAGAGGCTGGCGTTAGGTGGAAGTTAGAAGTCTCCCATGATGTGGATGGATTTCCTTATTATTATTTTCATTACTACGTACTCTACGGAAGTAATATTAGTGGGGAGATTAACACACCTTAAGCCCTGATTCGCTGCTATCATAACCCCGTCACCAGGTTGATAATCACTAGTTAAAACACTTCGATCTAGTCTAAAAATTTCGTATCCAATAATCCTAGTTGCGCCGAATTTATCCCTTCGTGTAACCACGACTCAGACAAAACAATAATATTGTAAAAGCAAGTTAGAACTGAATTGCGCAGGTTATGGAGTTTTGTACGTATACCCCTGACGTTTTGATAGTAGATTTCAGGGTCGTTTTTGCTACAGCAATTTCCTTCGGTTCGGTGTTGATTCCTCTAGAATAAAACCGACAGGCCTGTGACAAAGCCAACGAACGCGCCTCGGGTAGCGGATAGAGGGTACCTGTACCAGGGGTTTCTGCTAAATATGGTTACAAAAATAAAGAGACAGTGGCGGAAAATTAACCAGAGGTGGTCCTGAAGGAATTAACCCCCAATCGGAGGTGTGAAAACCGTGCCGAAAGCTGAATGGCACCTGTCTGAGGTGTCTAGAACGGTGACTCTGGGATATTGAGCGACCTCTCAGAGTACGCAGCCTTATCCTTGTATGCGGGGCTCTACAATGTTAGACAAACCCCTTTCCCTAGCTTCTCGTGGGAACAACAATGACAATACCGAACATAGTTGTAGTAAGTGCGGTTCAAAACAACATAACGCGCAGGGCTCCCGACATTTTAGGTCGGCCAACAATGCCGACCACTCTAGAGCTGGGGGAGCCAATAAAAATGGATTCAATGTGATGGATCGGCGAGATCTCGCGACCTTTGGGTGGACGGAGCGACTGAATCACGACCTACTAGAGTGCTACGATGCGGGTGTGGCCCCTGAACGGGGTTACATGGTACGGCTGCATGCTCTGGGGTGCGAGAAACACCCGGAGCTATCGCACTTTTCGCAGAAACGTCTGCGAAACCATGCTGAACCACTCCGAAAAAGGTAAGCGGAATGCCTACTCTACTACAGCTAGAACAAGTCGACAACAGAGAAAGAGAGGCGACGCTAAGACCAACCGCGGGCAGACATCAGATAGAAGAATAGAGATGCTTTATGACCCGGAGAAACATCACCACCCAGGTTTCTCTCAAGCCTAAAGATCTGGCTGAAATGGATGACGAGCTTCGTGGACATTTTTCCGAAGAATCCTACCATTGGGCTATCAATTATTGTGTGTATAATGCAGCGAGAGCTTTGGCCGAAGCGAACCGTAAAACAAAACCAACGTCTGATCAAAAGGCCGAATACATCAACTTGCCATAAAGATAGGATGGGCACGACAGTACGCGTCTCGCAATCAGTGTGTGATTGATTACATCACATCTGGCAAGAATTTTACTGCCAAGGTTCGAAAGTTCACGCGCGAACTCCGGACCCGTTATCACACATTTAACAAGTCAAAGCCGGTGACCATCAAGCATCATTTTATTGAGAGAATACGGATACTATCTGACGCTAAGAGAAGTCTAGAGCGGAGGGAGAGGTGGGTCAGAGAAAATCAACAGTTTTTCTCTGACCCATCTCGACTCTTGCAAGACCCTCCAGTTACTGTCGAACACCCACCCAAACCAGAGGAGGTCGAAGTATTTCGGAGAGAAGTCTACGAAGTTCAGCATAGACTGGACGAAGCCTCAGAAAATATAAATAGCTTCAAGGATATTTTGTGTTGCCCTCATAACACCTGATGAAGAATGCTCACCCATCACTACCGAGGAGTAGAAAAAAGTATTAAGAGGGATGAAGAACCATTCCGCTCCGGGACTAGATATATACCAGATATATACCTCATATTTAAAGTTGGAAGAACCAATTCCGGAGTGGTTGGTGGAAGGACGCACAATACTCCTGCCTGTGTGGCAAGAAATGTATGGACAACGCAGCTCAAAGAAAAGCGTAGCTGGATGTCGGGAGAACCTGCTCATCGATAAATGTATTTGCAAAGATGCAGCATTCTACCAACGTAACCTGTCGATGGCCTGGATTGGTTAACGGAAAGCTTTCGATTCGACCCCCTGTAGACTTATCATCTGTCTTTTGGGAAGCTTACAGTTTTATCCGCAAATCGTGAGGTATAGAAAAGAGTCATCGGATAGACATTCTTAGTTGACTTCGTAAACAAATTCACGTATAAAAAAAGGGAAAACTCTTAACTTTTTAATTAAAATTGTTTAAATCATTTATAGTTTTTGTAAATTTGCAGAGCAATATAGAAAAGTGTCATCGGATAGACATTTTTAGTTGACTCCCTAAACAAATTTACTTGTCGAATCTGCATTTGATTTCCAAAATGGCATTTGATCAGCCACTAAAATCGATTTAACAAGCTCAAATTTCAATGAATAAAGTTTTTTGCAATGTTCTTTTTTCAGAAAATGTTTTCTCTGGACATCATCTTACAATTCAGTTTGATCAACCACTGAAATAAATTAAAGACTTGCTGAGGATAGGAGTGTATCAGTAACAAATTTAGAAGAGCAATTTTAGGCAGGAATTTTCATTCCAATTTTTAAAAAAAGTATTATTCTTTTTTCAAAATTGCTATATGTGGATGTGATTTCCAAACCTGCATTTGATCAGCCCCTAAAATCAATTTTAAGTTATTTTGATGGTATTGGTGTATCAAAAAAAATCTCGAAGCATTTTTACAAGCTCAAATTTGAATTAATAAAGTTTTTAGCCATTTTTTTGTTTAGAAAATGTTTTTTCTAGGCAGCATCTCAAAATTCGGTTTGATCAACCTCTAAAATAAATTAGAGACTCCCTGAGGATAGGATTTGGTTCAATAATAAATCTATGAGAGAAATTTAAGGGAGGAATTTTCATTCCAATTTTGTTTTTAAATTATTCTATCTTCGAAATTGCTATACCTAGATCTGATTTCCAAACTGGCATTTGATCAACCCTTAAAATTCAATTTCTAGTGATTTTGATAGTATCCGTGTATCAAAAAATCACGAAGCAATTTAGCAAGCTCAAATTTTAATTAATGAAGTTTTTTGCAATTTTTTTGTTAGTAAATGTTTTTTCTGGACGTCATCTCAAAATTCGGTTCGATCAACCACTGAAATAAATTAGAGACTCCCTGAGGATAAGAGTGTATCATTAATAAATCTAGAAGAGAAATTTTAGGCTTAAATTTTCATTCCAATTTTGTTTTTAAATTATTCTATTTTCGAAACTGCTATATCTGGATTGGATTTCCAAACTGTTATTTGATTAGTCTCTAAAATCAATTTCAAGTAATTCTGATGGTATCCGTATATCAAAAAAATCTCGAAGCAATTCAGCAAGCTCAAATTTTAATTAATGAAGTTTTTTGCAATTTCTGTTTTTTAGAAAATGTTTTTTGTCGGACGTCATCTCAAAATTCAGTTTGATCAACCACTCAAATAAATTAGAGACTCGCTAAGGTTAGGATTGTATCATTAATAAATCTAGAGGAGCAATTATAGGCAGGAATTTTCATTCCAATTTGAAAAAAAATTCTATTTTCGAAATTGCTATATCTGGATCTGATTTCCATACTGACATTTGATCATCTCGTAAATTCAGTTTCAATTAATTTTGATGGCATCGATGTATAAAAAAAATCTCGAAACTATTTTACAAGCGCAATTTTTAATTAATAAAGTTTTTAGCAATCTTTTTTTTTTTGAAAAATAATTTATCTGGACGTTATCTCAAAATTCGGTTTGAGCAACCACTGAAATAAATTAGAGACTTGCTGAGAATAGCAGTTTATCAGTAATAAATCTAGGACCGAAATTTAAGGGAGGAATTTTCATTCTAATTTTGCTTTTAAATTATTCTATTTTCGAAATTGCTATATCTGGATCTGATTTCCAAACTGGCATTTGATCAGCCCCTAACACCAATTTTAAGTAATTTTGATGTTATCGGTGTAAAAAAAATCTCGAAGCAATTTAACAAGCTCAAATTTTAAGTAATAAAGTTTTTAGAATTTTTATTGATTTTTTAAAATATTTTCTCTAGACGCTATTTCAAAATTTGGTTAAATCAACCACTAAAATAAATAAGAGACTCACTGAGGATAGGAGTGTATCAGTAATAAATCTAGAAGAGCAATTTTAGGTAGGTATTTTCATTCCAATTTTGTTTTTGCATTATTCTATTTTAGAAATTGCTATGCCTAAAATTTGTTTGGGTAGGATAATTATGCTAGCGCAACAAAAATCGATAAAGATCAAATATAACTGGTTCATGCAAATCCAGTAGGTAGCAAATGAAAGTCAAGAAGGGTGGGGAGATGATTTGAGTTCTCAAGACTTCTTTACTGTCGCTAAACAAAAAATTATTGAAGGGTATATTGATGAAATTAAGGACGAAGATAGAAGGAGGGTGGATCAGTCAAGTAGCCTTGAGGTATATCCGCGTTTGAAAGTAGTTAAAGGAGAACAACCGTACTTGAGCTTCCAACGACCCATGAATAAATTAAAATTAATGGCACAGTGTCGTCTTATGACTACTAGGTTTGCGAGTATTACAATTGATGGCGAGCGAATTAGAATAGATACAGAAGAATACTGTAAATTTTTTAACCGACCCGAACCAAAAAACCTGCACCATCTATTAGTTGATTGTCCCACCTACCACGAAGAAAGAAACTCAATATTTGCATTAGAAAATGAAAGTTTAACTTATCTGGATGTAATATTCAGCACTCTAAATGCCTACACGCGGGAGGATGTTGCGAAATTGTACCAATTCCTGCGAAAGATAAGTAAAATCCGTTCAGCGTATTCTTAGCTCAATAATAAAGAGCAAAATAATGCAAAATTTCTCTCCTAAGAAAATACACAATGTTACTCCAAGATTTTCATATCATCAAAACTATGTATTAAGTACCTACCGACACTTCATTTGTATAGGCATATGCCAAAACAAATTAATAAATATATATAAGTAATTTTTCTGGTATCGGGGTATCAAAAAAAATCTCGTATCCATTTAACAAGCTCATATTTAAATTAATAATGTTTCTAGCATTTTTTATTTATTTCTTTTAATGTTTTCTCTGGACGCCATCTCAAAATTTGGTTGGATCAACCACTAAAATAAATTAGAGACTCGATGAGGATAGGAGTATATCATTAATAAATCTAGAAGAGAAATTTTAGGCATGAATTTTCATTCCAATTTTGTTTTTAAATTATTTTATTTTCGAAAATGCTATATCTGGATCTGATTTCCCAACTGGCATTTAATCAGCCCCTAAAATCAATTTTAAGTAATTTTGAAGGTGTCGGTGTATCAAAAAAAAATCTCGAAGCTATTTAACCATCTCAAACTTTAATTAATAAAATTTTTTGCAATTTTTTTTTAGAAAATGTTTTCTCTGGACTTATGTCAAAATTTAGTTTGATCAACCACTAAAATAAATTAGAGACTCGCTGAGGATAGGCTTGTATCATTAATAAATCTAGAAGAGCAATTATAGGCAGGCATTTTCATTCCAATTTTTAAAACAAATATTCTATTTTCGAAATTGCTATATTGCTATATATCTATTTTCGAAATTGCTATATTGTTGATTGCTATATATCAACCACTGAAATAAATTAGAGACGCGCTGAAGATAACAGTGAATCAGTAATAAATCTAGGAGAGAAATTTAAGGAAGGAACTTTCATTCCAATTTTGTTTTTAAATTTTTCTATTTTCGAAATTGCTAAACCTAGATCTGATTTCGAAACTGGCATTTGATCAGCTCCTAAAGTCAATTTTAAGTAATTTGTTGAAGAGCAATTATAGGCAGGAATTTTCATTCTAATCTTTTTTTTAAATATTCTATTTTCGAAATTGCTATATGTGGATGTGATTTCCAAACCTGCATTTGATCAGCCCCTAAAATCAATTTTAGGTAATTACGTAAAAAATTCAATTTGTTTAAAACGGTTCTTTTAATAAATCGAACTTGCATTTTATTATTTTTAATAACATCAATTGATTTAAAAAAATTTTCCAGTAGTATAAACAATAAATTATTATTTATTTCCAACTACCCTTTATTTTGCGGAAAATGTATTGTTTAAAGGAAAATCCTTCAGATTTTATATCAAGAGGCCAATTACCAACGGATTTTCTAAATAATCAAATGTGGAAGAATGGACCTATATGGCTCAATCAGTCAGAAACAAAGTGGCCAGATTATTCATTCCAAGAAGATGTTCCTGAGAAAAGGGGAGTCTCCGTTTTGACTAGCATAGTTGAGAAAAGATGGAGTTTCTGGAAACGGTATTCGTCCTTGACACGTCTCATTCGTATCATCCCAGATAACAATTCGTGCGCGCACGTCGATGCGCGCATGACATGCATGCAACATTTCACCATGTTCGCCCACATTTTGTGATTGTAACAGGTACATTAAGCTAGCACCTCCACAATCGAATTTTTGAATTTTTAATAGCTCAGAATTTTGGACTTTTTTGGGCTTTTTTTGGGCTGCAATAAAAATTTTTGGGCTCCTTTACTTTTTTTAAAAAATCCATTTTCTTGTGGAGGTGCCAGCTTACATTAACCCAGCACCTCCACTTCTTTAAATCACTAAATAATAAAAATTCAATTACACTAGAATTTTGGGCTTTTTTGGGCTCTTGAAATCAGCAAAAAAAATTTTCCCCAAACCAACCCTTAACTTCCAAAATCAACCCGCTTCAAAAAATTAAAAATTTTTAAATTATTTATTAACGGGATATTTTTTGGATTTTTTGGGCTCCCAGAAAATATCTACTTCAATTTTTGGGCTCCAACCCTTACAGTAAAAAATTAACCCCATTGTAACACGCAGATATGAAATTGTCAAAAAATAACTTTTATTAAATTTTAGAGCTTGAATAAAGTCTCTGATTTTTGGGCTCCTCGAAAATACACGCTACGATTTTTGGGCTTCAAACCCTTAACGTCAAAAATCAACCCCTCTCTACCACGTAAATACAACTTTGTCTGCAAATAAATTTTTGTAGCATTTTTTAATGGAAATAGAGTCTCTGATTTTTGGGCTCCTCGAAAATACCCGATATGATTTTTGGACTTCAACCCTTCACGTAAAAAATCAATCCCTCTTTACCACGTGAATACAACTTTGTCTGCAAATATATTTTTCTAGAATTTTTCAATTTATTTGCAGACAAAGTTGTATTTACGTGGTAGAGAGGGATTGATTTTTGACGTTAAGGGTTGAAGCCCAAAAATCGTATCGGGTATTTTCGAGGAGCTCAAAAATCAGAGACTCTATTACCATTGAAAAATTGATTTCTTGACAAAGTAGTATCAACGTGGGTTGATTTTTGTCGTTAAGGGTGGAAGCCCGAAAATCATATCGGGTATTTTCGAGAAGCCTAAAAATCAGAGAATCTATTTCCATTAAAAAATGCTGCAAAAATTTATTTGCAGACAAAGTTGTATTTACGTTGTAGAGAGGGGTTGATTTTTGGCGTTAAAGGTTAAAGCCCAAAAATCGTAGCGTGTATTTTCGAGGAGCCCAAAAATCATAGACCCTATTTCCATTAAAAAATTCCACAAAAATTAATTTGCAGACAAAGTTGTATTTACGTGGTAGAGAGGGGTTGATTTTTGACGTTAAGGGTTGAAGCCCAAAAATCGTATCGCGTATTTTCGAGGAGCCCAAAAATCAGAGACTCTATTTCCATTAAAAAATTCTAGCAAAATTGATTTCTTGACAAAGTAGTATCAACGTGGGTTGATTTTTGACGTTAAGGAATGAAGCCCAAAAATCGTAGCGTGTATTTTGGAGGAGCCAAAAAATCAGAGACTTTATTTCCATTGAAAAATTCTAGAAAAATTTATTTGCAGACAAAGTTATATTTACATGGAAGAGAGGGGTTGATTTTTGATGTTAAGGGTTGAAGTTAAAAATCGTATCGGGTATTTTCGAGGAGCACAAAAATCAGAGACTCTATTTCCATTAGAAAATTCTAGAAAAATTGTTTTCTTGACAAAGTAGTATCAACGTGGGTTGATTTTTTTACGTTAAGGGTTGAAGCCCAAAAATCATAGCGTGCATTTTCGAGGAGCCCAAAAATCAGACACTGTATTTCCATTGAAAAATTCTAGAAAAATTTGTTTGCAGACAAAGTTGTATTTACGTCGAAGAGAGGGGTTAAACTTTTACGTTAAGGGTTGAAGTCCAAAAATCGTATCGGGTATTTTCGAGGAGCACAAAAATCGGAGAATCTATTACCATCGAAAAATTCTAGAAAAATTGATTTTTTGACAAAGTAGTATCTACGTGGGTTGATTTTTGACGTTAAGGGATGAAGCCCAAAAATTGTAGCGTGTATTTTCGAGGAGCCCAAAAATCAGAGACTTTATTCAAGCTCTAAAATTTAATAAAAGTTATTTTTTGACAATTTCATATCTGCGTGTTACAATGGGGTTAATTTTTTACTGTAAGGGTTGCAGCCCAAAAATCGAAGTAGGTATTTTCTGGGAGCCCAAAAAAGCCCAAAAATATCCGGTTAATAAATAACTGAAAATTTTCAATTTTTGAAGGGGGTTGATTTTGGAAGTTAAGGTTTGATTTGGGGGAAATTTTTTTTTGCGGATTTTAAGAGCCCAAAAAAGGCGAAAATTCTGGTGTAATTTAATTTTTATTATTCAGTGATTTAAAGAAGTGGAGGTGCTGGGTTAATGTAAGCTGGCATCTCCACAAGAAAATTGATTTTTTGAAAAAGGTAAAGGAGCCCAAAAATTTTTATTGCAGCCCAAAAAAAGCCCAAAAATAGCCCAAAATTCTGAGCTATGAAAAATTCAAAAATTCGATTGTGGAGTTGCTAGCTTAATGTACCTGATTGTAACTGAAGTGCGTGCACAAGATTTGCCAGAATGCGAGCATGTTTACAATCACCCTGTGACGAAATTTTGCGGCGCATACATGCACGCAACATGAGTACCCAGTGGGGGCACAAAATGTTTAATTTATAAATCAACCAAATTTATTATTTAATGCTTATAAAAGCTATAAATTGCCTTTTCAAAAAGGGTACCGTCCTGTAGGTGCAGCGCAACAGAATCACAAAGCAGAATATCATAGATGTGAAAGAGATAGAGAATCTATATTTTTTGTTATCATGAAAGTGAATGAGACGTTTTTTTAAACATAAATAGTTCAAGGTGCCATCTGGTAGAATGTATGTTTGAGTTTGATTTCAATTGGAAAGCAGAGATGCTTAAGAACCTTCTTACAAAAAGGTACAAGTCCGGTCCGGTGTTTACTGAGGCATTAATTTTATAAACTTTTATCATGTAATACAGTCTACTAAGTTTTTAGTTATACAGTGAAGTTCTATGTGAAGGATAAACCTGTGTCTTTTTTATTGAATTACAACCTACCACAGAGTAATAAATACTGCATAAGAACCTTTGATTGTTACACATCACGTACCAAGAGAATAATAATTTAAGTTTTTCGACTTGAGTGCGTTCACAGTTTTAACGATCAATAGTTCTTGTTCATTTGCAAAGAAATATGAAAAAGAGTCATCGGATAACCATTCTTAGTTGACTTCGTGAGCAAATTTACTTGTAGAAAAAGGGCAAAATCTTCAATTGTTAATTAAAATTGTTTGAATAATTAATAGTTCGTGTAAAAATGCAAAGATATATAGAAAGAAGTCATCGGATAGACATTCTTAGTTGATTCCATAAACAAATTTACTTGTAGAAAAAAGGGCAATCTCTTAATTTTCAATTAAAATTGTTTAAATAATAGATAGTTCTTGTAAATTTAAAAAGAAATATAGAAAAGAGTCATCGGATAAACATTCTTAGTTGACTCCGTAAACAAATTGACTCGTAGAAAAAAGGTCACTTTTAATTTTTTAGTAGAAATTGTTTAAATAATCAATAATTCTTGTACATTAGCAAAGCAACATAGTAAAAAGTTAGTTGACTCCGTAAACAAATTGACTCATAGAAAATGGTCAAACTTTTAATTTTTAATTTGAAATTGTTTAATTGATCAATAGTTATTGTAAATTTACAAAGCACCATATTAAATTGAACGTATTCTTTAAAAAACAGCCATTTATGAAAATTGTTTAAATAATCACAATGTTAGAAGATTAAATAAATCTTTTTAAAAAAAATGAGCTCCACTCGAATTCGGAATGGTCGCTGTAACTTAATCGCTAGGAATTTTTACATCCATAATGTAAACAGATCCCTCGAAATTGCCGTGTCTCCGTAGAGCAGGGGTAACGCTTTTTCTATCAATGCATGGGAAATGTAACGATTTTCCTATCAATGTAAGGGAAACGTAACGCTTTTTCGATGGACTAACTTTTAAATATAGAAATAGCAATCAAGTTCAATTACATGCAATATTCATTAAAATTAATGATTGACTCCCTAGAATTAAATCCAGTGGAAAGAAGGTAATGTGTTTCGGCAATCATTTTACGAAAGGTCTGCAAAAGTATCATTACTGCTCGCGATTCAGTTTTTTATATCAAAAATCATTATTTTACTCAGAGCAATTTAAATTGATATTAATTGAGTGTATCAATTGTTGTCAATTGAATCAAAGAATCTATGGTGATTTTTATATTTTAAGTTTGACCGAGTTCACTTATCCCCACCTTTATTTTTATGGAAAAAATAGCAATCAAGTTCAATTAGAAGCAATATTCATTGAAAATAATAATTGTCTTTATCTCTTCTTTTATATTGCGCAAAAAAGTCGTATGGAGTTTGAGCGCACATTAGGCAATTAATGCGATGTTTTTCGTTTAAAATAATATTTGGACGTCTATCGGACGTCCAAAAGTCGTCCATTAGATATCCGTTGCAACAACATATAAAAAACATTTCTTAAAATCATTGCTTATAAAGGTTGCCTGCATTACGTAATCTGAAATTTTTATCTATAAAGGTTGAAACATAGAATCATATCGTGAAAAAATGGTTGAAATATAATTATGTTTTATAAAAGTAAACTTAATTAACATAAACATGGAAGAAGTATATGATTACGTATCAATTAGGCAGCTGGCCTACTCGCTACGTATTCAGTACGAGATTTAGCCAATAAGATTTGATTTTGATGGGTGTGATGTTCGGAAAATAATAAAAAATTATGATTGATATCTTATTGATAATTGATCTAGATGGAAGACTGGACCTGTCCTCTACGACCACTTTGTCTAAATCCTGTTTAAAAAACGTTATGTTTTTCGGCAAATACACTACGAAAGATCTGCAAAAGCAATAACACTTCCCGTAATTGGGTTACTTGTATCAAAAATTATTAATCTACTTAGAGCAATTTAACTTGACAAAAATTGAGTTTATCAATTTTTTTCATTTGGCTAAAAAAACCTATGGTACTTTTTCTTCTTTTATTGGGAGCGAGTTTGCTTATCCTAGCGGTTCTTTTCATACAAAAAATAGAATTCAATTAAAAGCAATATTCATTGACTTTATCTTTTATTTTAAAATGCATAAAAAAGTCGTTAGGAGTTTAAGAGTCCATAATGCGATTAATACGATAATTTTTGTTGTGAATAATTTTTTGGACGTGTATCGGACGTCCAAAACACGTCCATTATACGTCACTTGCAGTGTACACATAAATTAGAATTTTAAAATAATTCTACGTTAAGTCATCTTGTATTATATCATCGATTTTGCTTCCGCCCCTACAACTCCCATACGCGGGCGGAGCCGCGAGTTTAGGTTAGTATGCGATAATATCACTGCTGAAAATTTTCAATTTTTTGATACTATTGTTTGACTTCATTAAAAAACAAATTAACTTCCAGCTGTAAGCGTCATCTTTGCTTAACAAAACTCTGACTTTGATTTTCTCCAAATGAGGTATTATGCATTTCCAGCTTCAAAAATAACCCGAGGATGCGTTATTTATCGTAAAGGGTTCGTCTTGGGATTAAAATGTCGGAAATTCATCCTGCTATATGACTCTATACGTAACTTCATACCCGCCATAAAGGCCCTTTTTATGCAGACGCCCACATATTTTTTCTGTACCTACACTACGTCAATTAATTGAAAATACTAATGGCTATTTTCATATTTCAGGTGGTAGCGTGTTCGTTAATAATCACTACATCTTTAATTTTTATTGAATTAAACTGTACCTTTTACGGATTAAATCAGTCATTTATGCCTTATTATAATTATTTAATTAAATAGAGGAATTCAATTAAGAATTTTAATATACAAATAATTTTCGTTTATATACATATTTTTATTCAAACTATGTTTACCACTTATATTAAAACCCTGTTCATTAGGAATTGAAGAACTAATAATTTAATAATTTACAATATTAATATTGATCATTTATTCAATATTGCAAAGTAAAATATTTTAGTTGTTACTGAATTTTCAGACTTTGTTTTAGGCACCTTCTATAAATACGACTCAATGAAATTATCGAGTAAATTATTTTTACAAACTTCAGCGAACTCGCGTATCAAAAATTCGTAACACAGTGTATTTTAAAAAGGATATCAAATGCTTCTATGCGAAATTTATTGTCGGCTATTTCGAATTTTTGAATATCAGAAATTATAAACATTTTATATCCAGCCTCTGAATAAATACATAAAATTTAAGGTCGGATCCTGTCTTGAGTTTTTTTCGAAAGTATTTCAATAAACTCATCCACGAGTATTTCGCTCTAAAAAACCGTTTAATTTACGAGGTAACTATACAATCAAACTATATTTTCACTGTTGCATTTTAAAACAAAATGCTTACCTTAACAAATCGCATGAGATATTTTTTCGAAATATCATAACCTGTTATCCCATTTAAAATACTTTCCTCAACTTGGGCATGTGTTAAGAAGAAGTAAGAATAAATTTTGAAATAATTTTTTAAACTCAAGTATTTATAACTTGCAATTAATGTTCAAATTTTTATCCTTTTGGTGACCTTTTCTGTAAAATTTGTCGTTAGAAGCGTCTCAGGCAAAACCATTAGAGCCTTCAAATTACCTAAAAAATATACCAACATTTATTAAATATATATAGTATGAGGCAAATTATGCTAAAAGTAAATAAATCCTTATTATCTACGATCCTGCTTTGGTCTAAAACTTCTTCTACTTTCCTATCATGAGTTTGGGCATATCTCAAATTACGCTAATAATAGAAAAATACGAAAAATGTTCAACATATTTATTACAATAGAGTACAAATTCTAAAATTAGTCGAATTTTCGAAGGAAATTTTTATAGTAATATTTCACTAAAAATTTCAAGCTTATGAAAAAACAAATTGAAGCACCTTTAAACTTGAAACCATGAGAGTTAATTTATTTACACAAGAACGACAATATAATGGAAGTTTCGAGGGTTGCCTATGTAACTACGTAGTTGTAGAATGATTTGATGAAACAAATCAATCCTTTCTTCGACCGTCCTAACCTACGCGAATTTTGTTTTCCGTACAATTTAAAAAAAATGTAGTTCTAATCGATTGAAGTCTCGAAAAATTTTTTGAGACTTCTAAAAATGACTAAATTTTAATTAATTTTTTTAAAACAATTGACTGAAATGTTACTTTTTTTTACTGAAAATTGATCTGTTTGACTATTTTAAACTATGATCAACTCAGGTTAAGAACCTTCGAAAAAAGTACGCATATGTACCGAAACGTCCGGAAGTTTCAAAAGGAGTTTTTTCTATTCAATAAATATCTGAGTTTCGAAGAACATGTTTTTTTTCTCATATTTATTTTTTCGATTTACGATTGGACCGTAAGACATAAATAATTTAAAATCTACGATTTGAAATCAAGTAACTGCGTAGGTCAGCAGTTCTTGGAATCATTAAATAAACTGGCTAGTATACATGCGTTCTTGTGTATACCATAAATAAATGAAGTGGAAAAAATAAGTATTGAACTGATAAACATTATATGCATGTTTACTTAAAATAACTGCTGTAATATTGCTAACAAATTTGATTTAAAATTTAAACGTTCAATCTTTTGTCACTTCATATTTGACTTGTTCAAAATAGTGCAATTTTTAATTGTTGTGTTTTGCTAGTCAAATAATTTCAAAATAAATAATCTGAAAATTGGAATATGGTCATGTTAACAAAATTCAAAATTGTATAATAAAAAAGAGTCTTTCAATACTTGACACACAAGTCGCAGAAAAATTAATTTTGCATGATAAATTTACACTTCGCATAACGCACAGAACATCATCCTTGATGAAGAATTCAAACAGAAACGATTTGATGAACTCAAGAACTGTCCCTTTAGAAAGATATAAATGTACCTGCGTCCATGCAGAAATGTCATTAGGGGGCAACATACTATTTTTTTATGCAGGCAAGGGTGACAGTCTGCCACCAGTAGGATACTGCAGTGGAAATTACTGTATAATCAAAAGTCGGCGGGTTACAAATATATAGAAATTCTTCGGAAAATTCTAACCCCTGTTTTTG
>NC_046666.1:97323459-97328181 GCF_010883055.1 Belonocnema kinseyi
GCGTCGGAGCCGTGTGGGCTGGGTAGGTTTGAGCCCACCCATGAAATGTGATGGATGGGCGGATAGAGGGTTCCATTACCAAAGGTTTCTGCTGAATATAGTTACAAAAATAAATAGGCAGTCGCGGACAATTGTCTAGGGGTGGTTGTGAAGGAATTAACCCCTAAGCGGATGTGTGAAAACCGTGCCGAAAGCTGAATGGCACCCGGGTGAGGTGTCTAGAACGTTGACTCTAGGATACCGGGCGACCTCTCAGAGTACGCAGCCTTATCCTTGCAAGCGGGGCTCTACAAGGATGGAGGAACCCCTTTCCCTAGCTTCTCGTGGGAACAACAATGACAACACCAAACATAGTTGTAGTAAGTTCTGTTCAAAACAACAGAACGCGCAGGGCTCCCGACAATGAGTCGGCCAACAATGCCGACCACTCTAGAGCTGGGGGAGCCAATGAAAATGGATTTAATGCGATGGATCGGTGGGATCTCGCGGCCTTTGGATGGACGGAGCGACTGAATCACGACTTGCCAGAGTGCTACGATGCAAGTGTGGCCCCTGAACGGGGTTACATCTGCCACAGCTAGAACAAGCCGGCAACAGAGAAAGACAGGCGACACTAAGGCCAACCGCGGGCAGGCATCCAATAGAGGAAGAGCGATTCTTTATGACCCGGAGAAACATCAACACCAAGGTTTCTCTCAAGCCTAAAGATCTGGCTGAAATGGATGACGAGCTTCGTGGACATTTTTCCGAAGAATCCGACCTTTGGGCTATCAATTATTGTGTGTATAATGCAGCGAGAGCTTTGGCCGAAGCGAACCGTAAAACAAAACCAACGGCTGATCAAAAGGCTGAATGCATCAGCTTGCCATAAATATAGGCTGGGCACGACAGTACGCGTCTCGCAATCAGTGTGTGATTGATTACATCACATTTGTCAGGAATTTTACTGCCAAGTTTCGAAAGTCCACGCGCGAACTCCGGACCCGTTATCACACATTTAACAAGTCAAAGCTGCTGACCATTATGCAGCATATTGTTGAGAGAATACAGATACTATCTGACGCTAAGAGAAGTCTAGAGCGGAGGGAGAGATGGGTCAGAGAAAATCAGCAGTTTCTGTCTGATCAAGAATGCCCACCCATCACTACCGAAGAGGTGAAAAAAGTATGAAGAGGGATGAAGAACTATTCCGCACCGGGACCAGATTGTATCAAAACCTTCTGATGGTAGACGTTTCCTTCAACCCATTAGCATTTGGCCCGTATTTTCACCTTATATTTAAAGTCGGAAGAGCCGATTCCTGAGTAGTCGGTGCAAGGGCGTACAATATTCCTGCCGAAAATAGGCAACTTAGCTGACCCAAAGAATTACAGGCCAATCACTTGTCTGAACACACTGTATAAGATATTCACAGCTATCCTAAATGATAGGATTGTTCGGGCAATTTAACCTATGTGGCAAGAAATGTATGAACAACGAAGCTCAAAGAAAGGCGTAGCAGGATGTCGGGAGAACCTGCTTATCGATAGATGTGTCTGCAAAGATGCAGCATTCTACCAGCGTGACCTATCAATGACCTGGATTGATTATCGAAAAGCTTTCGATTCGACCTCCCCTAGACTTATCATCTGTCTTTTGGAAAGCTTAAAGGTTCATCCGCAAATCGCTAGGTGCATAGAGAGATTGATGCCGCTTTGGAAAACCAGATTTACTATCTTAGCTAGAAAAAAACGTGTCACAACTAACAAGCTCACCTTTCAGAGAGATGTCTTTCAGGGCGAAACAATGAACCCACTTCTCTTTTGCCTTACATTATTTCCAGTATCTCTAGCACTTCGTCATTCCGACGGGTACTTGTGCGGCAAACCTGCAGATTGAAAGTGCAAGGTCACTCATGTATTTTACATGGACGATCTTAACATCGACGTCGAACGATATACTAAGGAAATTGGAATTTAATTTGGGGTAGACAAATGCGCCAAGGTTTATTTGAAGCGAGGAAAACTGAATTGCATCACTGAAGAGCCTGAGCTCGTTGGTAGAAGCGCTATACGACACATTTGCGCTAGAGAGACTTATACATACATGGGCGTGCCACAGAGCCGCATTCTGGATGTGACTTATATAGAGGATACTCTCCGAAGCAGATACAAACATCTCATTTGGCAAATTTGGTCTTCCGAACAGTCGGCGAGGAACAAAGTATCTGCAACGAAGATGCTTGCCATCCCGCGACTGTACATAGTACGCCGCCAAGGTAGTCGCGGGACATTGAGTCTTAAATGTCTTCACAACAGGATTATTCTGGGTACAGCACATTGAGTCGCAAATGGAAGAGACCCTCTTCTTAAAATGGTCAGGAATCATGAAGAAGTGGGCAAGGAGCGTTTCTTGTCAAAGCAGCGGAGAAGGCGGCTTCGTGAACAGCTCCTCGATAAGAGGAGGCACGGCATCTTCTACAGAAAGGTGAAGAATCAGTCAAAGTCGTGTAAGCTAATGTTTGCTTTCCGTAAATCGCCCGGATTAAAGTCTGGCACGGAGAGTTTCATTTTGGCATGCCAAGACGGTGTCATTTCACACCTTAACATATGGGCTCACAACACGTGGGCTCACAACGTAAATGGGAGCGTGATACGGATAAGGCCAGTTTTCACATGAGATATTCGTCTGATGATGAGGAACGTAAAAATGGGTGCCTGGAAGGTGTGAGTGGATGCGTTCACCTGTGGCGACCTGTCAAAGGTGCGAATCTTTGGCAGTTAACTTTCGTGACTCGGATAAGGTTGAAAATTGGTGTACATGTAGGGGCTGACATTAGGAATAACACCTGCGCATTGTCTAGCATTTAACTGAATGCAAAAGTGTTGCCAGGCGGCTTCGAAGTCGCCGGACATTCAGGTGAAATTTCTTGAAATTGATTTTACAAGAAAAAGTTTGAAACAAAAGTTGGTCCACTCCCAGAGATGCATATTTTCATTGGTTTATAATTTTTCGATAAAATTGATATATTTGGAGAAAACATCGATTAAAGCAATACCATAACAATAAAAAGCCTTTTTTATTGACAACAAGTAATTTTTTCGAAAATTATTAGGAGACAAAAGGTACTCTATTACAAGTATACTCCAAGATGAATAAGAAGTATTTGTTCAAAATGTTAATATTTACCAAGTTATTCACATTTTCCTTCTTTTTTCCATTTTTTCAATGACCTGCTGTATCTTTAGCAATTTAAAAGAAGGTGTGCTCAAAATTAGCACACGAATAAAGTAAGTCTCGTGCAATGAATTGGCGTCAGCCACTTTCAATTAAAACAATAACTTATTCTGCTATAAATAATCATAATCAGTGTCACGTTCTCAGCTTCTGATTATCTTAGAAAGTTGTAATAAAGATGAATATGATTATAAAAATTAAACAACAAAATCGCTTTACTTTAAAATACCCATTATTTATTATTGTTAAAGTTTATGTTTTGTCGCGGAGATACGTTCGACCTTTATTACCGTGAAGAATGTCAAGTTTCCCAGACTCAGCGTGGGTCATTGGCGTAGGCATTACGATTGCATTTTTAATGCTTTAGAACTGCATTAAAAATACAGCACGAAGAATTTGTAACGCCTACGCCAATGACTCACGCTGGATCTGGGAAACTTGACATTCGTCACGGTAATAAAGATCGAACGTATCTCGACGACAAAACATAAACTTTAACAATAATAAATAATGGGTATTTTAAAGTAAAGCGATTTTGTTGTTTAATTTTTATAATCATATGCATCTTTATTACAACTTTCTACGATAATCAGAAGCTGAGAACGTGCCACTGATTATGATTATTTATAGCAGAATAAGTTATTGTTTTAATTGAAAGTGGCTGACGCCAATTCATTGCACAAGACTTACTTTATTCGTGTACTAATTTTGAGCACACCTTCTTTTAAATTGCTAAAGATACAGCAGGCGATAGAAAAAATGGGAAAAAGAAGGAGAAATGCGAAAAATGCATTTTCAGCCAGGACATTCCCGATGATAGCTGCAGGGCGTACCATGTACACCCCGAGCATTTAGCTCACATACTATCTAGTTGTCCAGCTCATGCGGGAACGACTTACATCCAAAGGCACAATGCGGCACTAAGAGTGCTTTTTTACCATCTCTGTCACTCTTACTGCATTAACGTTAATATCACTCCTCTAAATGCTCCGAGGGAAATCGAGTCAATTGTCGAGAATGGGAAGTGCCGCATATACTTGAACTTTATATTCTCTACAATTGCTTCTGTTGCTCACTCGAGGCCAGACATGGTTCTTGTTGACTTCAAGAAGCGAACAACGTTCGTTATCGAATTTTTGGCACCAGCTGATAAAAACATCATACTTAAGGAAAATAAAAAGGAAGAGAGGTATAGAGATCTTATAAGGGAGTTGCAACCATTGTACTCGGAATATTCTGTTAAACTAATCGTCCTTATCATCGGCGCTCTGGGAAGTGTCAAGCTTTCACTCGTTAATAGCCTGAAAGGCATCCCTGCGTGTCAACAATATGCTAAAACACTTTCGGGAAAAATGCAGAAGGCGGTAGTCCTTGGATCACTCCGTGTTCTCAGGGTGCTCGAAACTTTTGCCGGATCGTCGTATTGATTCCGTTACAGACTATAACCACCTATCTCACGGTCGTGAGACGTGGTTGTGGCTAAAATTTTACGGCGATCTCGCTGGG
>NC_046666.1:97328281-97332752 GCF_010883055.1 Belonocnema kinseyi
ATGGTTGTGTTAAAACATTAAGAAGAAAAGGAAATACTTAATTTTTAATTTTAGTTATAACAAGAATCCGTTTTTTTTGTTTATTTGTTGAGGTTAAGTTAGTGGTTATTTACAAAAGTTTTTCATTTGATTATATAGAAGCAAACATATATATATATATTAATTAATTTTATTTTATATATTATTAATTTTGTGGGTAGTTACATTAGTGCTACCAAGCATATCTGTTGGCAAATGAAATTGGTATGGAAATTTGTTAATGAGCCCCATCAAACTATTGGTTTCTTCATTATTTAAATTTGCCAAGTCCAAATGTCGAACAATATCGCACATCCTCCGTGCATGAGCTACTAGCTTTTCAGAATATGGGTCATTTTTATTTAAACTTGGTTTTTCTAAATTTATGAGATTATATTCTTCCAGTTCTAAGGGTGGCAGAGTTATCTCGGTATCTTCATGAGTGGCATTTATTGCAAAAACCCTGGCAAATCCATTTTCTGAAGTTACTAAGGCCTCTCCCACAAAAATACTGGATCCAGCCCAGATCCTTGGCATATATCCTGATTTAAAACCTTTTTCTTTTACAGGAAGAGTAATCAAAGATTTATGTCGAGCTGGTAACCTGATTGTGTTGTGTGTTTCAAAAGGAATGGTTATTCCACCCACAATCATTTCTCCACTTGCATTTCTCTTAAATTTCAAGGTAGCTTCCTGAGACTTCAAAAATTCTACTCCTAAGATTCCCTTCTGAACAATTTTAAACTTCTCAGGAACCACCTGGAAATGGACTAATTCACCTTTTATGCGTACTTTAATTTCTCCTAAAGTTCTTGTTACTCCCATTCCTATTCCTACAAGATTAAATATTTTATCTTGATCAAGAAATACGTCTTTACTAACTACTTTTTCTTTTATTAGGTTGAGATCGGAACCAGTATCCACGAGAAACTCTGCAGCCTTATCTTGGAAGATGTTTTCATTTATTGTTATTACAGGGTTTTTATCTACTTTTGTGGAGCTGAAGGTGCAAAAGACCCAACGTGATTGGACGTTGAAGGGCACGCGTTTTGAGGGCATGATACGCTCATTTTTTCCTTCACTCCTTTGTGGGATCCGTTCCGAAAATTTGTCCTAGAATCAAACCCTCTTTTTGCTAGACAGTTTTTCTCGTAGTGGTTAGGACCTTTACAGAATCCACATTGACCTATGACTTTTGATGCCTGTGTTTGTTGCGAGGATCTGTTTCCCCATTCAGGACAATCTCTTATTAAATTTCCCGATTTAAATTGCTTCCGCAGCGATTTTGCATCCTTGTTTCTATTTTTTCTTTCAGACCTCGAATAAAGCATGAAACGGCGTTTTGTGTTACGCCTAATTTCATTCCAGCTTTAGCTTCGTCTGGAAAACCCTCATTAATTGCTTCCAGAATACACCTCAGGCATTCACTGACTCGAATTCCGTACTGCAATACAGATTCATTTTCCGATTGTACCACACTTGATATCTGAGCCTGAAGTTGACTCAGATCTCTTTGAGGACTAAATGCAGTACGAATTGTATCAAGCAGTGAATCCAATGAATCTGGCTCAAAGCTATTTTGTAAATAAAGAGCGGCATTTCCGGCAACTTTATTTCTTATGATGGTTAGAAGAAAATGTTTATCACCCGGGTCCTGTCTTGTCGAGGTGTGTTGGGGTGTACCATCTCTTTCACTTTTTTGAGAATGTGATGAGAGAATTTCACCTTGGGAGTTAAGATTGGCATAACTGTGATCTTCAGACAGATCGACAGAACTAATTGTATGATTATGATCCCCTTCCATTTTTTTTTTATTTTTTTATTTTTTAAATGAATGTAAATTATGGCAAAAAGGGGCGACAAATCCAGCAAGATAACGAGGAAATTTTAAGGTTATTTCCCATGAATTTTCAAATGCTTTTACCCTTCCTTTATAATACTTAGTTGATTCGTATAACAGATCGTCAGTGTATGATTAAAAATCTTCGTCTAGTTCACGAATAGGGTCTTGAGGACCAAAAGGTACTATGAATGTATGTACGCTATTTTTAGTGACAAAAATTATCAACCAATGATCGGGAAATGTAAACTTTTGACAATCATATGTAACGTCGTCAAGTAACATTATGATGAAAATTCGAGAAAGAGGGTAATTACAGGGGGGAGAAAAATAGGGCAACTCCGTGTCCATTGAAAGTGCAAATTTTCAAATATCCTTCGCATTCTAATAGTGTACAGACTTTTAGATTGTTGTTGTTGTAATATTGCTCGAAATTCAAGCAAGGTGTAGGGAAGATTGTAGTAACGGTTTCACAAGGTGCATAGAGATAAAAGGTCCATGGTCCATTAAAAATTCGAATTTTCCATTCTGAATCATTAATGAGTCGGGTAGTGCACAAAAATGTATCTTCTATGTGAGGCATGATTTATTATCTCTACTTATTATAACCAAACTTAGCTGTTTTCGAGAAAAAAAGGAATGACTGCTGTCTTTATTTATTTAATTTTTTTTTCTATTCTTTCGTTTACATGGGTGCAAAAAAACTAACTGTTCGTACGCCGTCGAAAACAAGAATTTCTAGATAATTCGCCCAAGATAAAAGGCTACGGATTTTGAAAAGATTGTTATTTAGCGTTTCTTCAATAAATTTTGCTTCATTTGAGGGGTTGGCTAATCTAGGTACAAGAAAATAATGAGTTTGGGCGTTCAAAAAGATTGTTATACGCCAAAAACTAGGTGTTAGTTTCGTAGTACAAGTATAATGCACCGATCCGTTAAACATTTTTTTTTTATTATTATTTGACCTGTCCAGAATTTCCTTAGGATAAAAGAACGTCATTGCGTAACTCTCATCGAAAGTGCGGATCTCCAAACAATTTTCCCACTCTTTTATTCTACACAACTTGGTGAAACCGTCAGAATAATTACGTTCAAGTATTATCAACTTGCGTGAATTAGAAATCTTTCTGGGCACTAAAAACTTTTCAATTGAATAATTTTCAAGAATCACTCTTATTTCCCAATAATTTTCTCTCAAAATGACAAAACAGAGGTATACTTTGTTAAAGTCAAATATTCTTTTAAACAGGAATTAAGAATTTAAAAATAGGTACAACTTTCATAGAAAGGTGCGAAAAAAATTTAAGTTTCGTGTCTAGTGAAGATCTCCAATTGCCAAATATACTTATTAACGATAATCTTGCATATGTTATATGATTCTTTATTTGAATTTTCAGCCAATTTAATTAATTTAGCCTCTGTTTGGCACTGATGGTTACGGGGTACAAAAAATTGAACGGGTCTTTCCTCGTTACCGTAAACTGTAAAGAGGATATGGCTCTCTGATGGGGTAAAATCGCACACGAGCGGTTCATTAAAGGGCAACATTTTGAAACCAAATACATTCATGTACACATAATATTTCCCCTGTTATTTATTCTTTCTTCAGAGACAATTTTATGGCAAAAAGGAGACCAAAGAAAGGTGTGAGACTTACTACTTGCTGATTCGTTCCATACGTCACTCAATCACTCAAACACTATTTGCGAAAAAGGCCATTTCTATCACTCCGGCACTAACACTTGAATTTTGTTCTTGTCGGCTTCCTGATGGTTCTTTTGCTCGGTTCTCGATGAGAGGTTGTTCTCTGGTCCAGATCCAGCTCGAGTGTCCGTTGTCCTGTGTCCTTAGTCTAGCGATGGATTATACCCCTGTATAATCGTTGGTCCTGGTCCCACGGTGGATTACACTTCACGTATAACCGCCCCAAACGTTGGGTTCTTTTATTTATTATAAAAGTAGAACCTCTTACATAACGTGTGCTCCATCGTTCGCAACCCAATTTCGTAAATTCGTGATGTTCCTGAGGATTCCCTTTTTAATCAATCTGCGTGAAGGATTCCTGTATAATATTACAGTTCTTCGGATGATGTTCCGACGTAATTGGAAATATGCAGGTACTATTTCAGGAACTTCTCTTTTGAAGATCTGATAGAAGTTTTGAGAATCTTCAATCTCAATTTCCGCCATGTGCCATTGTGGTTTATGAGATGACGTTGTTTCTTTGAAATAACTCACTTGTCTGACAATTTAATTATTTTTTTTTATTTCCATTTTTCACATCCTATATATAATTAAAAATTTATCATAAGGACAACCGCAGGATTTCGCCGGGAGCGGGTGCTAATCTGAAAAATTGCACCCGCTTCCAGCGAAATCGCGGTAAAATTTCAGCCATAACCACGTCTCACAACCGTGAGATAGGTGGTTACAGTCTGTAAAGGAATCAATGCGACGAACCAGCAAAAGCCTCGTGGACCCTAAGAACACGGAGCGACCCAAGAACAACCCCCTTCTGCATTTTTCCCGCAAATGTTCTAGCATATTGTTGACACGCAGGGATGCTTTTTAGGCTATTAGCAAGTGAAAGCTTGGCACCTCCAAGAGCGCCGA
>NC_046666.1:97332852-97338677 GCF_010883055.1 Belonocnema kinseyi
AATCTCAAGTAGGTGCGGATAGACATGACTCGAGGGTAGATAAGAGCAATGGGATTCTGAGATGCATGGGAAAAGTTAAGAAGGAGGTCTCATTTTCATTCTGATTTTTATTGCGTTTCTTAAAATTGGAGACCCTCCTTAAAAGGAGGACCCAGAAATTTGATTGGCTTAAAAAATGATCTTCACTAGAAACTCTTGCTCTGGAACCTCGGAGGCTCAATAAAGAGGAGACCGATTCTTGATATGAAGGGCAGAATTAGACTAGCTTTTGATTAGAGAAGTCGTTTTTTCTCTTCCGCGAGTAGCTTTTCATATTTTTAACTTGACATTCATTACATTAATTGTATAAAATAACCTTCCTCTAAATAAATGATAAAAGTGGACGCTTGTGATTATTTTTCTGTTTAAACCTGTTATTTTTTTACTCACCTATCTTCATAGGTCTTAAATTTTTAAACGGATCCACGTTTACCTTTCGAGTCCGGCCGGTAATATCGCGACATATATAGAGGACGCGATACCCGGGTTGTGACACCAACCAAGGAGGTGCTGCTCCCAACGGGCGATACGGGTACTAACGAACAATCACCGGTTGTTACATTGCAAGCAAGAATAATGGGTCGAGAGTAGAATTAGAAAATTCTCGGTTATATAAATTTGGAAAGGGTAACAAAGTAAGTTACCGAACGTTACCGAGAATGCGAGAATTTATTCAGAAATTATGAGAATTAACGAAGATATTCATTTTTTATTTTTACTTTATTCGTTATTTTTCTAAATTAAAAATTTACAGTAAACTCCATATTTTTTAGAATACAATTTTATTTATTAAATATACAAATTCTTTCGAACATTAATTAATTTTATTAAATTTTAGTTTAGAACCAGTTTTAAGTAAAATTTGCGATGTCTATTAGACGTTTGTTTTAAGGTATGTTGCTAAAATGCCTTAATTTGTATAATATTACTTTAAAAAATTCCTTATAATATCACGAAATTCAATAAAATTCTGCGTTCAATAAAACCTAAGTTGGAGGCAAAAAAAGTTCAACAAAATTCTCCATAAAAAGAATACATTTTTAATGCTGGGCTCAATCTGTTGAAAAAATATCTTAATGACGCTGGTCTGGCCCAACTCATTTAGCACTAGTCTAGACGAGCTAATCATGTACCGCTAGTTTTCTACAACTGGGTTCGCTTTCAAGTGTCCATTTAAATCTTTAAAAGGCTATTTTCACCCAATTCATCTAGCCTGTGAGGTCTTCGAAAAGGTGTATTAGTAGTGTATACTATCGTGTTAGTGAAAATCGGTGTGCCTATGTCAATGCGACTAGGCTAGTATATAAGTTATAATTATAAATATGTATATTGAGGAGATTCATAAATTTAACAAGTGTTAATAATTTGAAGAAAATTTTAAAATGGGAGACGGTTTGGTTGCGGCCGGGTACCGGTAAGGAACTCTGCCCGACCGGTACGTGACGAATACAATAAGAACATTATATGACCGTCTCATTACTTCTCAGTGCGTTTTAGGTGCTGAAAATCCGCACAAACAGGGAGTAAGGAGTAGGTTATGTGAAAATATATTTTGGTTTGTTGACGTTGAAATTTATTTCAAAAACTGTCTGGATGATAAGAAAACAAATCTTTGCTTTCAATGTACATTTTTCATATTTCATACTTTTAAATACCTTGAATATTTTTGGAAATGTCCAACCAAATATTTTGTATTTAAGAGCTGGACAATTGTTTTCCCATAAAAGGCTGGCCAACACGCAAATAGTGCTCACAGACTGACTAGACAAAGAGGAAACAATGCATTTTTTAATGCTCAATTTTCATTTTTGGTACTTTTTCAAACCCTCGCTCTTTTGGAAATATGCAAGAAAATATTTGAAGTAGACAGTTACAAAAGTGTGCTGTGAATAATATGTTATAATAAAGTTACGTAATCCAATCACAATTGTACTTAATTTTTATAATCTAACTTGTTTTTCGAAGTGAATAAAGTAAAGTAGCTAGCTAATGGCTAGTTAATAATTTGAAAAATATTCCCGAAGTTATTAAGAATCATTATGGGTCCGTTGCAAACCATTTGAGCTTAAAAAGCTTACATTTATCACGGTAGAAAAACTAAATTTTCGGAAATTCTCGAAAAGAAAATCGCTTCAGAACTTACCAGTAACATTACCTATAAGTTCTTGGCGTTCTTGCACTGTTAGAAAAATCTGTACGAGGTTTAATATACATGTGTGTGAAGCAAATATGCACTACCGCTACTAATATGTAACATACATTGGTGTAGTGAATTTAACATACATGTGTATTAAATTTAATATACAGGTCAGTCTAGTTATGTGCGTGAAAACTCAACGTGCTTTAATTACTTTAAATCTTGTTAAATATTCTCAATTAAATTAATAATCTAGAATTTTTCGACTGAATTATTGTTTATTATGAAAGTGCAAGGAACGGGTAAAGCTTTTTCCTAATTTCGCTCTAAATAGTCCAAGTTTAAGGCGAAGAGAGTTCATTGTAGCTTAGGTCTGTTATTTATTTGCTCAATTGAACTTTTTCACTGGAAATCTCATTTTATTTCTGGTAAAAAGTAAGAAGGTATCATTTTTTACTATTTACAATCGAAAATTACTGCTAAACTTATTTTGAATTGGTGAAAAGTTAAAGTGAGTGGGGGGTATCACGGCCCGATGTGAAAGTAGTGGAGACGAGTGATACTCTGCGCCGGTTAAAGGCATTTATTAGAGATTGTTATGAGCTGATTGATTCAATTATAATTAACAAAAGTAGTTTATTCATATAATTTAAAGCAAGCGAAAAAAATATTCATGAAAATCGGTTAAAATTGACACTGTAGTGTAGGAGGAAACTAATTTTTTTCGTTCAACAATGTCTTGAATTTTCCCCGATTTTCAATTCTTTTTTTAAATTTAAGCACACCAAATTTTAAAGAGCATCTAGGTCAGAGATATTTGCATTTTAATTAATTAATTGACTATATGTTTACTTTAAGTATGAAAAAATCGAGATTTTTCACAAAATCATTACCAACTCTTTAACAGCGGTTTGCATATAATGAATATCATCTTAAATCTGCTTAAGAGTACTCCCATAATGCAACAATCGTAATTAAATATAACCTCAAGAAATCAAGGAGATCATGAGGTGAACCTTCCCTAAAGTTGACAAAACAGATTTAAAATGGAGATTAATGTATCTACTATTGGTTCTCCAACTTACAATTTAGCAAAATACTGTTCTAATCTCCTAAAGCCGGTACCTAGAAAAATGTATTCATTTATAAGAAATAGTTGGAGCTTTAAAGACAAATTTTAATGTTCCTAATACACATTCACTTGTTTCACTAGATATTGTATCTACGTTTGATAATATTCCTTTGAATTTAGTTTCAGAAGTTATAGAAGAAAAATTACAAGTATATACAAATTTAAGTAAAATTTCAAACTCTGAGATTTTAATAGCTGTCTTTTTAATAATAAGGGTTTTTCAGTTAATCAAAAATTTTATAAACAAATTTCTGGTTGTTTGATGAGTTCACCCCTATCACCTATTGCATCTAATCTTGTTTTAGAAGATGTTAAAAATAGAGCCTTAACTAAATGAAGCTTTAAACAACTCCTTTTTAATCGCTATGTAGGTGATATTTTTACTATTGTTCATACAGATAAAATCCGAGAACTAATCAATATATTCAATAGTATAGACGAATCTTTACAGTTTACTTTGGAAATAAAAAAAATATTCTAAATTTTGTAGATTTATCACCAAAACTGAAAATGGACATTTAATTACTAATTGGTATAAAAAAGCAACATGGTCAAAATGATATTTGAATTACAACTCTCATTACTATCAATTTATTCAGAAAATTGGATTAGTTAAAGGCTTAATTGATCACAGATTAAAACAATGCTTCACTAATATAAAAGACTCCAAAATATTGATTATATCTCGCATGCTGTCTATTTAATGAAATGTAAAGGACGCAATAAAGTTTATATAGGTGCAATTGATCGTCGGTTAAAAACTGGAATAGCCAAACATAAAAGAGAGTATAGAATTTGGAACTTAAACGCAGGTCTCCCACAAAATTCTTGGAATTTGGTCATTATTTTGATTTCGATTTAAAAAATATTAACATTCTTATCAAGGAAAAAGCTCTTACAAAAGAAAAATTTTGGAATTAATTTTCATAAATAAATATATAAAAGTCTCTATTAATTTAAAAACAGAAGTTCTTAACGTGAGTCAATATTATAATAGCATCATCGATTAATCTGAATTGCCAACGTATTTGGCGCGCTTTTTATTTGGAATTGATTTTTTCCATCTATAACTACAACTTTCTATTATGAGGGATCTCGCAAATTACAGGATGGGAAGGATTTGGAAATCAAGAATAATAGGTGAAGTCAATGATAGGGGAAAACAGAGCTAAAATAACAAGGGTTTATTCAACCAACTTACAGCAATGGAAACTACAGGCAGTCTCTTCTCTCCAAAGCCCGAACCGGGCGGCAAAGCCGAGATCGGGAAAATGATGGAATCGGGTTGAAGTCCTGGAGGGTTGCGTCGCGTCCTGGTGGGTTGGTGGCGTCAGGGAAATCAAGGGGTTGCAGGGTGGTGAACGATGGTACCGACTACTTCGTGTAGTGAGCACAAGACACAAGGCAGCTTGCCTTTCGGACCAGATTATGCATATAAGGACTGCGGGTGTCGTTCCCCACTCCTTTTTACAGGCCCACAGGGCCGTGTGGTAGCGGGGTACTTGTAACTTTGTTATACTTTGCTCTTATATTCATTCACTTGTTGTTTACATCACACCAATCAGTTAGCTATTTTACTGGGACAATAATACGAGGGTGAATCAAATATTAACCGGAATTCTTTTTTAATATTTATTTATTTATAAAACAATACAAAAATACTATTGATTATTTTTCTACATAGTCTCCTTCACGCTCTACACATTTTTTCCAGCGGTTTGGAAGCTTGTTAATTCCTTGCTCGTAGAAACTTTGAGGTCGAGTCATCAACCAATTGCGCACGAATTCCTCAACATCTTGATCGTTGTCAAATCGCAATTCTCCAAGTGCATCTTTCATGGGCGCAAACAAATGATAGTCATAGGGTGACAAATCTGGACTGTATTGAGGATGCTCAAGGGTTTTCCAATGCATATCCTCCAGTTTTTGTTTCGTTTCACCCGCCGTATGTGGCCTGGCGAATTCATGAAGAAGGATGACGTTTCTGATGGGGTTAACGCGTCTTTTGCTTCTGTAAGCGGCTTTTGCTGCCTTCAACAGCTGGCAGTAGTAGGTAGCGTTAACCGTACGTCCATCATGTAGGAAATCAATGAGCAACACTCCTCTGTAGTCGAAAAAGACGGTCGCGAGGACCTTACCGGCTGAGAGACGGGTTTTGCCTTTCACAGGACCGGCTTCGTTTTTCCTTCGCCATTCTTTACTCGCCATCTTGGACTCGGGAGTGTAATGATGCACCCATGTTTCATCACATGTCACGATATGCTTCAAAAAAGTATGTCCCTCCCGCTGAAATCGATTCAGATATCTCTTACTGATTCGCAGTCGGATGTTTTTTTGATCTTCGTTCAATAACTTCGGGACCCATCGGGCACAGATTTTTTTGAAACCAAGATGACTTTTAGTGATTGTTTGAGAGCTTTCATAGCTAATGCCCACCTGTAAAGCGATTTCATGAATAGTGAACCGCCTGTCACTTTCAATAAGGTCACGAACTGCACCAATGTTATCGCCAGAGAC
>NC_046666.1:97338777-97340535 GCF_010883055.1 Belonocnema kinseyi
AGAGGGAGCTCTTCTTAATATTTTGACACCAAAATCATGTCGATACACCTTACCGACTGCGAGTAAAGCCACCCACGCTTTAACTTGACAGACTGTATGCAGTTATTTTGCACACAATTGAAGCAAGTGTCTTAGGAAGTCTCTACCCTCAGACACCAAATTAAGTGTACCAAATTTAGGGCTCAAGATGGATGAATAAAATATCCTGACTAAGGTGACAATTTGTTTATCGCAAAATTTCCTTTTATCAGATGGTAGGTAGCCTGGAGAAGTGCTTATATATACGCATAAAAGTATTGTTAAACGATGCAAGAATAGTTTTGTCCTAATTCGTTCTTTTTACTTCCTTTTTTTTGTGATGATGTAGTTTTTTAGTTACTAAGAATGGGAGAGAGAAGAGGGTGTGGTGAAATTTTCGTTCATGAAGAAGACAGAGGCGAGAAGCTGAGTGAAATTGAAGGTCGTGGATACAAGGGTGAATGGGCTATCTAAAGTGAAAGATGAAGGCTGATTTTCAAATTAGGTTAGATATTGCGTAGCGAAAGTTAGGTGGGATAAAGTACCTTGTTGCAAAAGTTACGAGCCCTGCTTGGTAAATGAAGCAGGATGCCTGTAACAAGGAGCCTCGGTAGAGGGCGGCACATGAACATTGCTGTAACATATGGCATTTACCGCTCCTGCTGGAGAACTAAGCAAGCAAAATAACGCGGGCAAATTTTGCATCAGGCGTGCGAAATCCGAGACAGTATATAAAATTTTATTTTAAGAAATGTGTGCGACCAGGAATTAGGGAAGATTTTTATGATATTGTAAAGCGTTCGTAAACTTCGTGAGATTAAGCTAATGCCGGGGATTAAGAAACAGATTCTGTCAACGATTCCGAGGAGCATTTCATTGTCAGTTTCAGAAAACGAACAGTCCTTCGTTTGAAAATTTTTCGTGAACAGGATAGAGGATTATAATCAGTAGTTTATATCTTTACTACCTTCTTCCTCAATTTGACAAATTTTGTATTGCGTTTTCTTCCTCTCTATTACTGAAAATATTTTCTTTGTTTTAACTTTCTAACACATGAACCCAAAATTCAATATATAATTTCTAACTAACCCCTTTTAAGATTGCCTGTTTCAAAATAGGTTTTGAAACACGTTTCTTTAATAAAATTTCCGCACTCAACTTAAAACTGAAAATGAAACCTGAAATAAGAACATTCTTTCTAAATTCACATAAGTAAATATATTTTCGAATACAGTAAACTCCTTACTCTATAGAGTCAGTTCGCTTTAAAAGAATAAGAAGTCTCTCTCTTTTCTCTCAAATATTATTTTCAAAATTCAAATATTCGACTTATTATTAAATTGTGGCAATTTAATTCATTTTATACTGAATACTTTCGTATTTGCATTCAAATTCTTCGGGCTTTTCTAACCAATGCGATGATCGCGTATCCCGCGCTCACCTAGTTATGGGATCATGTAGAACTCAACCCTTTTTGCATGGTAAAGAAGAACACCGCCTCACCATAAAGGCGTAATCGCTAAATTTAAAATTATATTTCGCAATTTTTATTATTGTTCTCAAACTCTCTTATCTTTCTATTGGAAAAAACGAGACAGGCGTGAGAAAAGCCGAGAAAAGAACCAGAAAGCCTGTTTATTTTCTCGGGTAAATGAATGCACTTAGAGTAAGTTAGCACATAAGACCTTACTTAATATTTCCTATAGATGAGACAGATTTTCTGAGAAACATTTTTAATTT
>NC_046666.1:97340635-97374367 GCF_010883055.1 Belonocnema kinseyi
TTTGCTCGACACCTTGACAAATGTAATTCCATGTAGAAACATGCGTTTAAATAAAATATTTTACCAAAAAAGTTATCCACGCTTTAACTTGACAGACTGTATATGACGGCCCACTGCTGCCTGGGCCCCCATCAGTGCGTATCAAAAGGACACTTAGAAGTCGTAAATCTTCTCCTTTCCTGCAATGTCTTACAAAAGACCACGTGTCTAAGATTTTCACAGCTCAAGCCGAAACATTCATATTGACACTCACTCAGATAATTTGAGTACAATCTAGCACAGTACTTTATCTTCCGCATACTGTTTGTTTATAGTATATAAAAATCTAATATTTGTAGAGACGTTTGATAGTAATTAGATTCTTATAAAAAGTCTTGCAGATATTAAATTTTTGAATGCTGCTCAAAATAAGTTTCAATATTATTTATATAACATTAAGAAATTCCCCGTTTAGGGTAGGTGTGACCCGCTAGTTGTGGAATGGAATAATGTGGAGAAGGGGGTTTAGATTTTCACATTGATTTCGAGTTCCCGTATTATTCATTTAAATAGCACGTTCTCTATAAAATCACCCCAAATGAAGAGCCTTACAAAATTATCATGTGACGCTCCCCACCCGGGCCCATTAGTATCCAAGATCTTGTGTTGCAGACGCCATTTACTCAGCTGACACTCTTTTTATAAACTAAGGTTACCAGATGGATCTCGTGAGAAATCAGCACTTTACGCCTGCACCCGCCACCCTTTTCACACACATACACGCGCGCGCGCGCTCACAGACATACGCACACAAACAGAAAGTAGTTAACCAAAAACCCAATTAGCCAAACGCCATTAAAGAGAACATTCGAACGCGTCAAATGAGCGGCCAGTAGTATTAACTCGGTATTAAAAAGTTGTATATAGACAGATCGCCAGTTCATATGGTATAGAAACTGTCCTGTTCAGGAATATTGAACCTTGCAGTCATCTCATAAATTTTAATTAAACTTAATGAAGTTGTAATACTTAATGAGTAATATATTGTGGACAAAGGATTTTCAAGAATATTGAAAATGCTAGGATCTACAGCATTTTGACATTTGAGGCCAACTTTTCTTTAATTTGTTATGTTTACCCAATTTTTTCAGATTCTAATAGAATTCATAGGAATTTCCTAAAACAAAATGCCGTTTTAAACAAAATAAAACACAAAAGGTTTTTCGAATTTCTCCCACAAAAAATGAAAAAAAGGATTTCATTGAGCTTCTGATAGAATACGCTACATTTAATTTTTTGTTTTCGTTCTTTTTATATGCATATTCCTTGTTTTTATTTATATCTTTTTTTTTTAAGTTGATAGGGACTTATCTGGTTCGCAAGTTATGAATATTTAAAGAGCAGCAGTCCAGTCGAATGTTTGTGCCACGCAACAGCTATAAGCGGGCAGCAGTCAAAAATTGAAATAAAAAAAACTTTTTTGGCTGGAGCAGGATGAGTTTTCGCAGTTTAAAAAATTTTTGTTTTAATATTAATTTTTGGAAATTAAATTGCTGCAATATATTCGTTTGAATTTAGTAAAAAATATTTTCATAATTCTTTTTTTTTTGTCCTGTCAGAGTTTATTTGCCCTCGCGCCGAAAAAATGTATGTGCCCTTATTCGACCCAGCAATTAAATTTGTTATTTTTTCACTCTAGCGATTTTCTATTAAAAGTACCGATTTATAAGATAAAGAGGGAATAAAGCCAAAAAATCTTACAAAATTCGAAAAAATTAATGACTTAATGATAATCTGAAGAATAATAATAATATGAAATATCTTAGGATTTCTAAAGTTTAAAATACCCTTTCTGATGAAGAAGTTCATTAACATAACGTAACAGAAGTTGTTACAAATTGTAAATATTCTTCGAAATTAATGGTTTTTGTTTAGAATAATCAATTTTAGGTTTAAAAACACTAACATAACCTTAAATAGTTCTAAAATTGTCAATTCTCTTGGCAATCTATATAGAAAGGACCCCGCACATTTCTTATGGAAAATTGTTTTCCGTCAGTTCGGTTAAATTTGTTATATATTTTGTATTTTAGCGTCCTGAACAAATTTCTCTACGGGCGCAAAGCCCAAAACCCCCCGGGTTCCGAGATAAGGTCCGCGAAAATCAGTATCACCGGTTAATAGCTCTACTTACTCGGCTATTGACTCTACTTGGAAAAGTGGTTTCGGTTAATTCGGCTGAATTTGTTATATTTTACGTAGCTCGGCATCCTGAACAAATGACTCTGTGGGCGCAAAGCTGGAAACCCCCCGGATTCCGAGATAAGCCCCGCTGAAGTCAGTATCCCCGAGTATTGGCTCTCTTAAAAATTGAGGTTTATTGTAAAATTCTTGGTCTAAGGCTTGCCGTTTAAATGAAATATAATGAGTGCTTGGGACCTTGACATCAATGTCAAGGTCAAAGGAACATCTCAAGGTCAAACTGGTTGTTTTTTTTTAACAGTGATCCCTTTTTACGACGCCGTAAATGAAAAGAGCGTAAAATTCTATACTATAATTAAACTTTTACCGTAAAGTCAAGTAATAGTAAAGGTAAGTTGAAGGTCTAGTCAGATTTTATAATCAGCCATGGGTTTTGCATCCTTGGAGACATCTTTTTAGGACGCTGAGATACAAAACATATAACAAATTTAACCAAATTAACCGAAACCAGTTTTTCATAGGAAATGTGCGAGGTCCTTTAAAATGAAATTTAAAATGAAAACTGCTACTTTTTACACATAATGATTTTCTACTAACAAATACGTTTTTTTAGGCTATTTTATGTTATGGAGCAGAGGTCTTGGGATGACAGGAACATAGGAAAGTGGAGAGTTTGCATGAGCAATTTCTGAGATGGGTAATGGGGGTTAGCTGCACTTGCCCAAGATACATGTTAAGGAAAGAATTAGGGAGCGAAAAATGGTAACTAGACAAATTAAGAGAGCGTGGAACTTTGAAGAAAAGCTAAAAAGGGGAGAGGGAAGTAGAATAGCACAAGTATGCCTGGACGAAGTTCGGAAGAAGGATACGAAAAGCAACTTGGGAAATTCGAAATGGGAGGAAGAAAGGAAAAATGAGGAGGGATTGTGATATACGAGATGGGATTATAGAGTGACAGGACATATAGTTAGAGCTGTTAGTTAGATAATGAGAAGAGACCGTTACTTAAAAAAAGTAACGCATTACCGTTACCATTACTGAAGAAAAGTAACGCGTTACCGTTACTGAAGAAAAGCAACTAGTTACCTTGCCGTTACTTTTTTGTTCTTAAATATTTAATACATTATTTGAATGTCCAAAAATAATCTAAAAAATTTAATAGATTTGATTGGAAACCGAAAATTTTTATAAAACTGAATATTATATTTACATTTAGGGGTAATAATGAAAAAATACTGAATTCATCTATAACCTCTCTTGTATTTAAACAATTAATAAATTTATAAATCTATGTTAAAGTCTAATTAAGACTTTTAAAAAAAATCTTTTTTTTTTAAGTACCAATTTTGCGAAAATTGCATCGCTCATGCGATGTCATTTGGTCTGAAAGTATCAATCCGGCTGTGCTTAATAGTAGGGTAGTCCAAAAATAGATTGGAAATTTTTGATCAGAATCCTCAATGTTAGCTGAATCAAGTTGGAACTCAACATTTATCTTTAAAATTAGCTATAAAATTAGTACCAAAGAAACTTATAATTTGTTTTCGGGTTTTCAATGCAAATTGTTTCTCATACATAAAATAGGACCTTATACTGACAATTAGATGTTGATATAAATTGTTTAAACGATTTATTATTGTGTTTAGCAATTTTCTTATTTAATAGAGTTAGAAAGTCGCGGTTTTTTCAGAAAAATTCCACTTTTTATCCAATTTTCAATTTGAGGGAGGCAACAGTTGAATTATGTTAACAATAATGATGGTTAAATAGTTTATTATTATTGTGAATAATATTCTCTCAAAATAATGCTAGAAAATTGGAATTTTGAAAGAAACGTTTCACTTTTGTTCCAATTTTCAATTAAAATGAGATAATTAATTAATAAGAGTCAAGAAAATTAATTGTTTAAACAATTTATTATTCTTATTGATATTCCATTCGAGTAATATTAGGTAGATGCGGTTTTTTAAAATACCTTGCGTTTTGTCCGATTTTCAATTGGAGTGTTGGTATGAAATAATAATTGATTCAAGTTATCAAAAATAATTTCTTAAATAATTCATTATCATTATTAATAATAGTGTCCTGGCTTAATGGTAGAATGTTCCAGTTTTTTCAAAAAAATTGAACTCATTGCCTATTTCGCATTAGGAGTGACTTTTAATTAATTAGATTTAGCAAAAATAATTGTTTAAACAAATTATTGTTTTTTACTATCTTCATTCATATCAATGCCTAATAGTTCCGGCTTTTTCTGAATTTTTTACATTTCTGTCCTTTTTCACTTAGTAAGGTAATAATGATGGTCTCATAATTATAATGGTCTAATCGATCGTTAGATGGATTATCAACCGGGTTTCAACGATGAAAATCGGTCGTCACAGTGAACCTTTACCGGACATCAAAATACATGAATTGAAAAATCGGTAACTCTACGTACGTTGTAAACTTAGGGCGTAGCCAGGATTGCATCTCCATGAAACCTTTCATTAGACATTGAATATTCCTAGGATTAATGAAAATTTCCATGGGACCAAATTCCGAAACGACAGAAACGCACATTGAAATGTATGCGTTTTAAGTATGAAATCTATTCTTCCTTTCATTGATTTTAACCTCAATCAAATGTTATTCGGTAAATTCTATTTTATGTTTCACAATAATTCTGCAGTTATTGTGACTTTACCTACAATTGCTTGAGCTCAGGAATTTTGGAAATATTTTAAGTCTCATTAAACTTTCATTTCGTCAAGTTTCATGAGACTTGAAAATCTAGGGTAACACTGGGATTATATGCATCTTGCGCCTCTATTTATATACTTTATCTGTATATTTATTTATATTTTTGCGTAAATTAATTCTTAGTTGCGTAGTGAATATTTAGTTCTTAGCTTCCTCGATAGTTGCGCTGTGACTTTATGTTTGTGAACGCGCTTTCCGGCGAGCACCCTCGGAGTCTACCGTTCTTGGCTCGCTGAGTGACTCGACACTTTCGTTCTTGGTCTTTGTATGGCAACTCGTGCTACACCTATAATTCTTTTGAATATTTATACGGAGATTTGGACATTTAAACGGAGATTTGGATATTTATCTAGATATTTATATCGGATATACATTGATTTCGGACAATTGACTTTGGATCATATTTAGAACTGAAAAAGTACTCGTCGAGAAAAATGTCTGGGATAAATTTTCTTGTATTTCGGCAAGCGATGCAATGGGGAACTCGGGTCAGACCTCTAAAAAGTGATAAAAATTTGGAAGAATAGATGTATTCTTCCTTTTTAAAAAGTAAGGCATAAAGCAACTAATCTTAAACTCCGTGTAGTTTCCCACGACTTACGGTTGAAATTCTCTACTTTACCAGAAGCAGCTCAAACTTTCAGTTCATGTAGATATCGACTCCGCAGGAATATCATCCTTGAACTCTGGTGATAATGCAGAGTCTTCTGGCAGGGGTGAGGTAGATATTTAGCTTCATGAAATGATTTCGGACGATGATCAAGATTAACTATATGACAGGGAAAAAGATTTAGATGTCTTAGATACCAAGCTGCAGTGTGAAAACTGCAACTGCAAACATGAAGCTGGTGTTGGAGTACTTGGTCAAATCACCAAAAAATGCCATGCTTTTACAGATCTTCAAGAACAATTTTCACTTCTCTCGTTTGCGTGAAAATCTTGGGGACAAAGAGAACTGATGGGCGTGTTCAATACATCAGAGCAAAAAGCAATATATATCAAAAAATTACTTATAGAGCATGGAATTCTTACGCTTCCGAATCCAAAAAGAGGAAACGCTTTAACTCCTGAAACTTTTAAATGAAAAACTTTTATGAACGCGACCACATAAGTCCAATGATGCCAGGGATGAAAGATTTTGTTTTGATCAAGAATGGTGATGGAACTCGTTCTCATGTTCAGATAAAGTTACTACTGTGTAATCTCAACGAGTTATATGCTCAATTTACATCAGAATAATGTGTGCGTTTGCGTGCATCATGAGAATGTCAATTTGATGTCGAATGAAATAAAAATTCAACATTTAACAGATGAGAATGACGTGGTGCTCACAAATTATCATCACTGTCTGGATGCTATTATATGTCCTAACTCTTCATGTTTTGTCATTTAGGAGAGTGTTAAAATGACTAGAAGCTGCAACTTTGACGGCTAACATCACGACAGCTTTTGATGAACATTGTGTTAATGAAGTGAAATTTGAAACTTAATTACAGACTGGCATATGTACTCTGAAGACTCTGGTAATGGATACTGATGTATTCCTAGATGATTTCTTTGAAAGGCTGTTGAAATTAAGAACTAATCACTTTATTTCAAAGGTGGAATCATCTTCATCTGCTCATCTTCATCTTCAAAAATCCGAAAGAAAATGTATTGCCTGGAGAGTTTTTGATTTTCTTTGATTTCCCTGAGAATTACGCCTTCATAATTCAGAATGCAGCGCAATCATTCCACTGGCATAACAACCAATCTACAATATTCACTGTGGTGATTTATCATAAACAAGATAGAGAGCTCAAGCACACAAGTATCGCAATCATATCTAATAAATTAGCGGATGACATGTTGGCTGTTCACGAGTATCAGGAGATAATAGTAGATTACTTAAAAATTCATTTCAGTCAAAAAAAATCTTCTATTTTACTGATGGTGCAGGGCAACATTTTAAAAATAAGAGTAACTTTGCTCATCTAAAGCCCATGAAGAAGATTTTGGTATCGAAGCTGAATGGCGCATCCATGGTACAACTCATGGTAAGGATTCATGTGATGGTATAGGAGCGAATATAAAGAGAGGAACAGCACGTTCAAGCTTACAATGTTCCGTATGTATATTAAATGATTTCATCAGCTTATTCCTACGAAAATATCGTTTTTCCGAAATAGCACCATCATTTTTTTCCCCTGAAAGCTTGGTCTAAGTATGTTTATTTTCTTGAACTTGAGAAATTTCAGGTTCGAGATATTAACCTTTGTCAAAAATGGTGATTTAAAAATGGTTTATAAATAGAGGCATTTATCTTACTATAAAATTTGCAAAAGAATTTCAAATTTGTATTACTGGAATCCTAATGTCATATCTAAAATAAAATTTTTTACCGAAGAAGAATGAATTTATTCTGCACAAATGATATGTAACTAACCTAGCTGAATTGACTGAATGTACATCCAAAGCAGTAAGTGTTGGTTACCAAGTGGACACGATTTACTTAGATTTTTCGAAAGAGTTTATGAAAGTGAAGCATACCCTACTGTTGTAAAAACTGCACAATTTTAATGTAGCAGATAATCTTGTATTACTTTTAGAGAATTTATTTAAGATTATGATTTTTGAATTTAAGATTATTTAATGTAACTGGTATTTAAGATTGTGCACACGTATGATTCCTTTCTGAACGTAGAGATGTCCCACTTACCGATCATTTCCGAGTCTTCCACTCTTCGAATTTGTTTGGAAAATTTTCGAATGCTCCGCTAGTTAACTCCTTTCGAATGTTTCCGATTTCTGTTCGAATGTCTCACTACTTCATTCTTTGTGAATGTTTCTAATTTCTTTTTGAATCGAATTAAAAACATGTATATTATAATAATATTATATTATTACATTCAAATAATTTTAAATTGCAGTAATCCTATTATTCTCAGTTGAATCAAGCAAATATGATTTCTAAAAACGTAACATTAGAGAACATTCCTGAATCAGAAACACTTTTTGACTTTCGTACCTTACACATTATTGCTACTATAAATTGCTCTGAGCTGGATTGAATGATGAATAGCCATAAGAAGCGTCACTTTAATCGATTTCCATATTCACAATGAAGAACAAGGTTTGCTGAAAAATTCAGTGAACACCATGACGTTTTAATGAAAGTACCTGAAAACACTAAGAGAAATTTAAAAAGTCCGAAATTTTTTGTGATTACAATCAAGAATCTTTGGAAAAGCTTTGACAGCATCTGGGTGTCTTTGCTTGGGTCCAGCGTTATTTTGATCTAAGATTGTCGTTTACTTACTCACTCGCTTCTCCTTTCCCAGTTGTTCTATCGAAAGTAACGTTGTGGAAATTTTCGGATCGGAATTCATTCCGAATTTTTCCAAAAGCTATATCCGAACCAATTCAAAAATGTTATTTCATTTGCACCAAGCAGATTCAAAATTAATCTCACTCAATTTGATTTAATCCGAACCAAATTTTTAATCCGTATTAATCAAAGTTTGAATTGAATTAGATTCATTCCGATTAAAAATCGGTTTATGTCAATCCGAGTTCGGATTAATTCGGATTGAAAATTTAATCCTAAACGTTCACCAGGAAAGTATTTGATTGCATTGATACTCGACTGGACCAAGACAATTGAATGTTATTATAATTTTAAAAAAATGTTGTTAATGAGCATCAAACTCTTCCAATAATGATGATTCTTGTGGATCTCACATAAAATCCCTAGTACAAATTCAAAAAGTTTCGGTATAAGTTGTTGGAGCACTGCGACATTTATTTGGTGAGAAATCGTAAAGGTTAAAAGAAGAGAAGAGGCAGTGGGCACTTTGGAGAATGTTCGGTAAGACGTCATAAACCTTCGGAAAGAGAGGGGTTCAAAAATCAATCGAAAGAAAAGTTAACATACAATTTAGAAAGAATAGGAACGGAACCTTCTTTCCAAGCATTTCCGCTTCTTCCGTTAGGTTACTGCACTAAACACACTAAAATGGTTGTCGCTTGGCGCCAAAGGCGATTGCAGGTCTCGACTGTACGGGCAAAAAGCAATGAGGAAAGGCTACGCTAACCATTGCAACGTGAAGCCATTTGAACAATAAAAGTTCAACCAACCCTATGGCGGTTACTTAAGGTTCTCTCTGTAGAAACTATTGTTTTTCTTTCCGTGTGTGAAAAATCTTTTCTGTTGCGTGTCAAAAGGAATCAAGATAAATATTGTTTTAAATAAAATTTTGCCTAAGTGTTGCCAAAAACATAGATTTAGAAAATTCAGTCGTAGATACGACTGTTTATTTTTAATAGGAAATAATCAATGACTTGGATAGTGATTTGGACATTTATTCGGAAAGATATTGGCCCAGTAAAAGATCATATGCATTCAATTACACGAACTTTCGATATTTTCAGCATCAGTTGTATAACCAATTAATCAATAAGTGAAATAGTAAAAATGTTAAAACTTGTCGGAACAACTGTTACTGTGCGACATAGAAGCCAAGAGAAATATGAATCTTCAAATAACTGCCATCTGTTTCTTTACTGCACAGCTTGGGTAGCGCCGAAGCAGCAATAGTTAATTCTAGTTTACTCTAATGTTCAAATACGTGAGCTTTTGATGGTAAGAGGGTCACATATTTATTTCTGTAGTCAGTTTCGCAACATATTCATTGGGCATAAAATGGACAAAGTTAATTTAAATAATAAATATTATTTATTTTTTTCTCCTAGAATTAAAATGACAAAAAACTCACAGTTCATCCCAACGGTTAAATTGTGAGACATATGATTTTTGATTATTGACTATCAAGGAAAGAAATGAGGTTTTTGTAAAAATAAACATTAATTTGTTTATTATATTTTAAATAAAACATCGCTCGTTATGTCAACCACAATATTTTTTTGATTCACAAAAACATTGTTCTGCTTTTTCTAGCAAATATATTTATCACAGATCCCTAAAATAAAGAAGTTTTGATGAGTATAGGATCTATTTTTTTTTGGAATAAGTGCTGGATATCAAATACTTTTTTGCGAAAAATATACTGGTCCCTATAATTACCAATACTTCTGTTTCAAAAGTTGTGCAATGCACAATCACATGCACGCCGTCCCTTGCACATCGGGTGTGTACTGTGTAACGGAACCAAGCAACATTGAGAGAAATTGCAAGTACACAATTCTTGCACCCAATCGCTCAATTCTATCCAACATAATTATTTTTCATATTTTTATTTTTAAAAATTATGGCATAATGATCAGCATGCTAAGATGCTTCTCAGGCTATAAACCATGTGAAGGTGTGGCTCCTTCGAGAGCACCGATGATCAGGACGATAAGCTTAACAAAGTATTCTGGGTACAGTAATCGCAACTCCCTTGTGAGGTCTTTATACCTCTATATTAATACCTCTATCTCTTTAACTTTATATCTTTACCTTATATTTCATTCATTCATGCACCGTGGATGCGGATGTACGGAAACGTCGCTCCGTGTTTTCGGCTATTTACGAAATAAATTGAAATAAAGTGCTTGCAGTGTTGATTAAGTGACCGGTAACTCCCCTAGTGAGTGGGAGTGGGGTGTAATGCATTCCTTTGAACAAAAACTGAAACTGCAAAACAGTGGTGACAGATAGAGTGGAATGTATTAAGTGTGAACCGTAAGTAGAGAAAAGAGGCGGTAATTGGGTGAAAGAGCCCTAAAAAAATAAAAGGTGAAGTGTAATACTCGTGGGAGATGCTCTCTAAGTGGCTGGATGTCGAGTTCGGCGAATAATAGTGAAAAACAGGTCAAGTTTGTGTGTTTCTAATATACTTATATGTTACGGTTCGTTTTCACTGGGTCCGCTTTCCGCTATACTTACAGCCTGGCGGCAGGATAGCCGATATACTTCTACACAACAGAATTTGGCACGGGAGTAGATCGGGTTGCCTATGAGAACGGAGATTATCCCTATTAGTTATTCAGAAAAATAAACACTATTCTTTGCTAAAATGCCGAATGCTGATCTTAAGGGCAGAAGCCTAAAGCCCTACTGCAATATATGTCGGGGCACAATTGAAAGAATTGCCATTTTCTGCGAATCCTGTAACGAAGCCTACCACCCGAAATGCACTGAGTTCAACGAGGTCCCTCAGAAGGAAAAAGTCCTAACGGTCTGCAGACATTGCCATTCCAGCTTCAGCTTTGCTGATGTGGCTTCAAAAGTCTCTTCGTTCTTGACGGGTGATGCTATTCTTATCTTGGTATTCCCAATGCACTTTCGGAGGACGCACTACTTAGCAGTCACAATTCCCTGATGAGTTCAACAAAAGAGGATACGTTCCCTAAGATACTTTCCCCTAGCGCGGATTCAGCTTCTGTCTCGGCTCATCTTCAATCTATCTCCTTTCGAAATGATAATCTTCTGAGCAAAATAGAGTCAGTATGTTCCAGAATCTCCAAAGTTAAAGCTTTACAAAAGCAGCTAGCTGAAGATAATTCGGCTCAGAAAGCAGCAATAGAAGATATCAAAGTCACACATGGGGAAAGGATTACCCACTTGGAGGATGCGATCATCGACAGAGAAGTAATAATTACGGGTCTCCCAATGTCTGCCCAAGAAGATCTCACGATAATCGTAGAGAAAATGTGGCTCTGACCAGCTCTAAACTACTCAAAGGAGAAAGTGAGGATGTCTTTCGTATTTTAATTAAAGCTCAGATGCAGCCGAAACAAATAATCGCTCGGCTCTCTAATGCTAGGGTTCACTCAGACTTGATCTCCTCTAAGATAAAAATAAAAAAATCACTAATGGCGCACGAAATTGATTCAAACTTTGAGAAGCGGGTAGTACCGGTAAACAAAAATCAACCAATGGATTGTTATTTACGTTTAAAGTCAGTCAAAGAAAAGATACGTTTTGGAAATTTCGATGGCCGGGACTGGATCTTCAGAAAATCAGTCTGGATCATTAATGTAAAGGATTCTTCTTTTAAACCAATGAGAGTCTCAGAAGATGCGTACCTTGACTCTTTCTTGAAAACTTACCTCAGCTCAGCATCGACATCAATCCAATCCTGACTGACCTCCAGAAACCGGGCAACTAATATCTACGTGCCCGAATCTTCGTCGCTACGCTACTCTCAACTTAGACTTTCAGACAATATTGGCTCTTTTACACCACGTACATGCCCTGTCATAAGACACCCAGATACCACCGGTATGTTAAACACTCTGTCTGGCTTAAACTCGTCAAGTTCATATTTCAGTAACTTGTGCAAGTCTAGTAGCAAGAATGTAGAACCCCCTTTGGTACAGACGTCTTTCTATGTTAATCCTCTTAACTCTTCGGCCACCATTTTTGATGTCCCACCTCCGGGTTTTAATCAAACGTCAGCTAATAATTTTAATTTTTGATCACTATGTGTAGCACGTATTAATGCTAGCTCTCTTTTTACTAAAGTTAAGTCATAATATAGACCTAATTAACCTATATAGTCTAAATATTATAGCTATCTCAGAGGCGTGGCTTCATAGAGAAATTCACAGTTCGGCGGTGGCCATTAATGGCTTCAATGTGATAAAAATGGACCGAAAGAGCCTTGTTGCTCGTAGAGGGGGAGACGTACTTATCTACATTAGAGAAGACGTGCGGTTCGACCTGTTTTTCGATGATTCCTTGCCTCTCCGGGGTTACTTGATAGAGGATATTCCTGTAGACATCTGTGCAGTTATAGTACACCTTAAGAAAATGAAAGTTGGCTTAGTGGCTGTATACAGGAGTCTTCAGTCGAGTGCTGCTTGGGACGACGATTTATGGGATGTAATGATTCGTGCGAGTGGGGCAGCTGGCCATATATTATGTGCAGGTGACTTCAATATCGATGCCTCTCGTACGGACCAGCCAAGTTAGGTAAAGCTTAACAATCTCGTTCGCTCTTTTTCTCTAAATCAGATTAGCGAGGAACCTACGCGTACTACAGATAATTCCTCTTCAACAATTGCTTTAATCTTTATAAGTGAAAAATTACAGTTGTTGGACTCTAGAGTAATTAAATTGCCGAAACCGTTTGATCATGATTTCATTTTCTGCATGTTTGCTATGGAGACAGGCTGTATGCCGAGTATATTCCGCTTTGGGAGGGATTTCAAGTTGTAGGATATAGGTATGTTTGATGGGGCAGCAAGAGCGGCGAATTGTGACAATGTAGAAATGACTGAAACGGTGGACGAAAAGGTGAATTGCTTCTTTCAAATTGTCCTATCTTTGATAGACTCCTTTTTCCCACTTCGCAGATTTAGAATTGCCGGATCCAAACCTTTGTGGTTCACAGATGCAGTCAAAAAGATATCGCGAGCCAGGGATAGAGCACGATCCAAATGGCGAAGAGATAGAACAGACCCTAGACACGCTAAATACGCATACCTTCGTAAACTCTCTACGGCTGCCATTCGTCGCGAAAAGGTTTGATTTTTATCTAGCTTCCTGGAAAGGCCCTCATTTAAGCGAATTTGGAAAAGGGTTAATCAAGCGGGAGTCTGGTTCGGACAAGGAAGATGCTCTTGGGGGGATCTCCCACTTGATCCAACGGAGATCAACGACTTTCTCCTTGATGCCCTCCCTCCAGCAACGGCATCTGTCAAAGTAATCTAAGATCTACTAGAGGCAGCCGAAGTAAGCAAACGCCAGCCTTTTCAATTCCACGTAGTTGATCTCGGTCAGTTGTATGTAGCGGTTAAATCAATTAAATCTACGGCTACCGGCTCCGATGGTGTAAATAGTTTCGCGATCCTCCTCTGTGTCCCCTCTTGCTTGCCTGCTTTACTCGATATTCTGAAATCCTCGCTAAGGTCAGGGATATTCTCTACAGCGTGGAAGGTGGGCATTGTCAGCCCTCTCCCAAAATGTGACCGATTAACTTCCTACAAGTATTTGCGCCCGATTACCACTCTCCCCTACCTATCAAAGATACTGGAAACTTTTTTCCTTCAGCAGCTCTCTCCATACATAAGCAATAATAAGGTGCTGTCAAATCACTGTTCGGAGTCACTACACAAGTCCTACTCGACCGGACTCGGGCGTTCGAAACTATGAGTCACCAACTTTTTATAGCCAAACTAAAATCTAAGTGAATCTCTGGGAAATAAAAGTGTTGGTTTAGTGGCTTTCTCTTAAACCAAAGCCAGCAAGTTGAAATTCCGGATGTCTTAACTTCCCGAGCGTCACCCTTTCGACCACTAAGTTTTCGGCTCATAACAACGACCTTCCAGATCCCTTGATAAAATTTCTGTCGATTTTGCCAGCAGTATCTGGGAGAAAAGTGAAAGTCACGATTCACATGTATGCGGATGATACGCAGGTATATGTCCGTTGTAAACTGGAGGATCCGGATGCCGGTACCGCAGTATTGTCACTTGCTTCGAAATTTATTGCGGGGTGGGCTGAAGAGCAAGCTCGTGTTATTAACCCTGCTAAGTCGGTCATTCTTCCTATAGGTAACTTCAAAGATGCTTGCTTGCCCATTTTGCGATAGGCGGATCCTTTTTGTGTATCGTAGCTCAAGCGAAAAACCTAGGTCTTATAATGCAATTTAGTTGGATTTTCGAGGAACCTCTCCGTCGCTACCTTCCACTCAGGGTAAAACTTTTGCTTTGTCAGTCTTTGGTGCTGTCCCTTTCTTAATATGCGTATACAACATATGGCCCTTGCTAGAAGAAAGGATACAGAGAATGCAAAATGCGTGTCTTAGATACACATATAGAATCAGGAAATACAACCATATTACATCGTGCAGGGCGTACCGGAATATTTATTCGATAGATTGTCATTTGTAGAATATAACCGACCTTGAAAATTTCTGGCAATGAGATCTGATGACAAGCTATATGTCCAGCGAGCGAACACCTCGAAAGGAGAATACACTTTTTCCTACGCTGCTCCGCTCTTTTTAAGCAGTTTAAAGAACCCGCTGGCTTCTTACTCGATCCCCACTGTAAGTGAGGAAATGACTGAACACCTCACGACAGCATGATTTGCCTCTTCATAAAAAGTAATTGGATTCTTGTCTTCGTTTATTTTTAAGCTCCGCATTTTAATATAAACTCTAGAGTAGTTCATATTATGGCACCACCATCTGTCCCTATATAGTTCTGCGATGATCTCGAAAACTTTATATAGAAACCCTAGTTTTTATAAGTTTCTTTTACTTATAACTTTAAATAGGTTAAGAGGGTTAGGTTTCAAAGCAGCTTTCATCTGGACATCGCCTTTTGGGTATTTTATTTGAATTACGTTTTATGCACTTTCGAATATTTTGGATAGAACAATTTTAAAGTCAGTAATTTAATTATGTGAAGAAACATATATGAATATTTTGAATACAATGCCTCTCTTTATACCCTTTAAAATCCAACTCACTAGCAACAAATCTAATCCGTAGCACACCCTGGTGGATTAGTTCCCAGGGTGCGCTACGGCCTAGCTCTCTCCCAAGTAAGTTGGATATTTAAGTGCGAACAGAAAGGCAGTGGTTTAAAGATATATATTGATGTTTGTTCACAATATTAAATTAATGACATGTTGAATTGTGACCACTCAAGACGTCGATGAGCATGTATACGTTCCCGTAAGGGTTCCCTTGTCCCCTGTATATTCCTGTACATATTCGTATCTCAATTTCTTCTGTCGGCCCTGGAATATATTTTGCATGAGATGTGGTCCTAGTTCTTACAAAGAAGCACGTACAGGAACAGTTACGATATCCCACAGAGGGTTTTCGAGTAGGGAAGACTCTTGAGAATAAGCATTTCGCGACCTCCTCAATTGCGTGAAATTTAAATTCACGGAATTGATGACTTAAGTTGTAAGCTTTCATTTATGCGTAGATTACTATCGGGGCGGCAAGCATGTTTGTTTCAGGTACTTTAAACCTTGCCGACAGTTCGGAAGTCAAAAACAGTCTGAGAAGATGTTTGCACCTGCATCCGAGAGCATTCTTCAAGTATATATTATGCCCTGAATACTGCTCTCTAGCAAGCTCAGGTATTTGTAGGTCTCTCTAGTGTCACATGACCCTACAGTCGACTACTTCAGGATCCTCAGAAATATCAGGAAGTCGTCCTCGCTTTAAATGAATCTTACAAGGAAGGTTACCCAATTGTCCCTCTCCGATTTGATTCTTTCTGAAATATGTTTTGGCGCACTCAAAAAGTAAGGTACACTTATTTTTTATACTTGCCAGAATTCATATTTAGGCGGTGAAATCACCCTTCAAAGTCTTTAAATAATTACTTTAGAAATATAATTATTCTTATTATATTTAATAATTTAATTATTACTATTATACCCCATGTGGCTAACATACGCAAAAATTCCTGATTTTCATTCAAGTCAAATTTTATTTTTAAATGATTGATAAAATGGTATAAGGAATACAAGACTTTCCATTTTTGAAACTCCTCCTCTCCTTTATACTCTTTAAACATTGGTAGTAGTTGCAGTTTAATGTTCGTAGCGAAAAATTATCTTCAGGACAGGAAACATTGTGATAATAAAAAACATTGCAGTCTATCGGCATGAGGTGCCTCTATTCTCATTCGAATTGATCAAATCAAGATCAAAGCACGTTTCACATTCATGAAGCATTTTTAGTATTGCAAATTAATTATGGTGATATACAAAATTTTACAGACATTAATTATATTCATTTCTTACAATATTTTTCAGTGGAATGTCAAAAAAAAAGGAGTGTGTTGTACAATCTATATCTTCGACCGCGCACAGCTACACAATTTAACCTATCATCAGTGCCGACGAAAGATCGTTCTCTTCATTATATATGGTCCTAAAAGAACCAAGTAGGAAATTTAGATCATCAGTAAAAAGAACATTTTTTAGACCATCTTATGTATTCATAACGGCTTCAAAATCTGTGAAGTTTAGATCAGATATGCGAAACTAATTTTATATTTTCCATTATTTTTATAACTTTGAACATCTATTCACTTGACTGTTATAGACCATTTCAATAAGTGGGTGAAAGAAGTGTTTTTTCTTAACACTGGTTGTACAAGTATATTGTTATTGGATCCATGGACTGTGCACTCTAACGACACGGTAGAGAAAGAAGCACATGCTACTAAAACTGCTATACCTAAATTTATTTCAAAAGAAACCACAGGTATGATCCAGCCTTCAGACGTTTATGGATTTCGAGTTTGGAACAATTTTGCGAAACACTTTTCGGATGGTGTTTTATTATATAATTATGAGGAGTGATTCTATAGGAGTGATTATATAGACAGCAGGAGAAAAGATTTTGAAAATCTCGTAGATTTTGCGTTTGGAGAATCTTCACAAGTAAAATGTGCACATTGTGATAAAACGCCAATTATTAGATGTTCCTAGTGTAAAAAGCGATTGCGTATCAAACATTTATTTCACGATCACCAGATTTTTAATAAATATGAAGAATAATATATAGTAGAATATACGTAACCACAGTAGAACATGATCGTTTTCTACAACATATTATAGGAAATAAATCAAATAAATTTCTTTCCAATTTTGCATACCATACTAATTAATTTGCAATACTAAAAATCGTTCGTGAATGTGAAACGTGCTTTGATCTTGGTTTTATCGTTTCGAATGAGAATAGAGGTACCTCATGCCGATGGATTACAATGATTTCTATTATCACAATGTTTCCTGTCCTGAAGATAATTTTCCGCTACGACCATTAAACTGCAACTACTACCAATGGTTAAAGAGTGTAAAGGAGAGGAGGAGTGTAAAAAATAGAAATTCTTCTATTCTTTATACCACTTCATTATTCATTTAAAAATGAAATTTGACTTCGATGAAAATCAGCAATTTTTGTGTCTGTTAGCCACAGTGGTATAATAATAATTATTAAACTATTAAATATAATGAAAATAATTCTATTTCTAAAATAATTATTTAAAAACTTTTAGGGGTGATTGCACCCCCTGAATAGGAATTCTAGTACATATAAAAAAATACGTGTACTTTATTTTTTAGTGCTCTAAAACATACTTCAGAACGAACCAAATCAAAGGCGGACACTTGTGTAACTTTCCTTGTTAGAAAACTTGTCCAATTTAAATTACATGCTAATCTCCTACGTTTATTTCTCGAAAATAATTAAGGCATCGTGAACTATGAGATATAGTGGGAATAGTGTGATCCAAAAGAGGAGAGGGCTCATGGTCTCGCCCTGAAGAACTCTCATCTGGAAGATGACACTTCCTCAAATATATAATCTTTGCCGAAAGAAATTCCGATTTCCTTTGTAGAAGCAACTGCACAGTTATCTAGAAACGACTCTTTGCTATCAGATTTAGTCAACTGATCAAAATTCGTAATAGCTTTTTGCGGGAAAGCCTACCTAGGACGGAAAAAAAGGATGTGAGCGCTGAGAAAATGTGACGAATATAAAAACAAACTATTGAGTGAAATTAACATTAATTTATTGCCACTTTTAGTCTTGGTGAAACCGTCAAGCAGGGGTAACAGTCTGGGGGTTTTCATAGTGTAAATGCAGGGTCCCGGGCGAGGGCCGCAGGACGTCGACAATAAGTTCTCCTCTAGGATACGATGTGCCTAACAAGTAAAAGTCCAGAGCAGGCCATAGGGTACGGTGCGGGCAAGATCGGTCAACGTAGCCGCGGAAGAGTGCAACAGTATCCACAGGCCCAAGAGCATTATCTCACAATAAACAGTTTTCCGTGTGGCGAATGGATATCTTGGTCTATTGTTTTGGACCTAGGTTGGAAATTTGATTGAAATCTAGGTTGAACACCAGGTGGAAATCTAGGTTTGAAGGTAGATCTGAAATATTGTTGGCATTGATTTATAAAGGTAGGGATGGAAATCCAAATAGTCAAAATGAAAATTTATTTTTGTATTATTTTTTACCCTGCTTATTTTAGTTTCCTGTTTGGTTATCATCTCGACCATTTTTATTTTTCCTCAAATCTGTATTATTTTCTGAATTACTTTTATCTTCCTTATTATTGTTACGTTTTTGTTCGTTTTTATCTTCAATTTTAGGTTCAGTAATTTCTAAAACTTGCCCTTTAATTTTTGACTTGGCTAGTTCAGTTTCCCATTCTTTACCCAAATCTTCTAATTGTTCGAAAGATTCAAAATTGTTTCGTTCTATATACATTTTATATTCGATTCTAAGGTTTTCGTAATCTCTACGCGATTTCCATTCGCGGCTTTTTCTAGGATTTGGATCATACCGAATTCGTACCGGATTCGTAATCATTATCTGTGTTATTATTATGAATTCCGGAATGTCTGTTTGGCAGGTTTTTGATGTTGAGAGTCTACGGGATTCATTTGGGTTTGAGTTAATTCTGTCCTGTAATAGTTCACTGTCATCGGAATCTTTTGTTTTTAAATTGTCTCTTAATCTGCTACAGGTTTCAATGTTATTGTAAGAAATTTGTCGAAGTTCTTGTAATTTTTCTCCTAAATTAAATTCAACAGATTGTCTGTTATGAGATTGGTTTCTACTTTTTCTAATATTCGATTCTATTATTTTCTGTCTATATTCAAAGGAGCTATTAGTTGGTGGTTCTAGTCTAAGTTTGAAATTATTTGCTCTCTTTTCCCTTTCCTTAAACAATCTTTCTTTTTGTTGATTCATAAATTCGTTAAATTCTATGCTTTCTAAGAGTACCTCGGGTTCTAAAATAAATCGTGTGTTGTTTTCCAACAAATAATCGTAATTGAAAGTCGCATTATTGGTTCGGGGGCGGTGTTCCGATCTATTTCTGTTTTTTAGTTGGACAGTTTCGTTTGTTCACTTTCTTAGGTTATGTCTTTCTAAGGACATGCTTGGGGTGGGTAGGTTTTTGTAATACCAAAAAAGGTATTTTCTATGGGCTCAAAGGTTTCGTTTAGATTTTAGTTTGTTTCTCAATATCTCGCTTGATTTCACGTATCTTGGTTCGAACTATTGTTATTTAATGGAGTTTCTGTGGTTTATCTACTGAAACCTCTACCGTGACCCATTGATATATTTCATGTTTTTGGGATCGCTCCTCTACTTTGTTGCAATTCATTATTCGGGTGGGTTTTTGGTTTAGAAGTGCGGTGGCACCTTCCAAATCTAGGTAATCATGGTTGCTTTCCGGTATGGTTGGGTTGGGCATTTTATTTTTTATCCTACATGACCTGAGCCTCATTAATTCTCTAATTGTGTTAAAATTTGTATATATGACATTCTCTATATGAACATCTAATGCGCTTTTTAAACGTGGAAATTCTATTTCATTTGTGGTATTTTGATTGGTTTTATAATAATGTGGCATCCTATATTAAGTTCCCAAAACAGGTTCCTGCATTTTATTTTAATTTCAATGAAGACACTTGGATTTATTTCGGAAATTTCTATTTAAGATTTTAATAAAGTATTAAATTGACGTAGAGCCCGAAATCGTGTTTATTTTTTATATAAGATCCTTGGTTTACCCTTTACTTCGCCGAGTCGGACGATAAAAATATTAAATGAAACAGAATACGCATGTTACTACTCTTTTCAGGTTTCATCCCATTCAATAATCTTTCTGAATTTAATTTTGTTTTTCAAAAGATAAGTTTCTACCCCCCCCCCCCCCCCCCCCCCCCAAGAAATTAATAATTTTCTTACAATTTTTCGCCTTATTTTTAAATTTAATTTAGTCTTATTTCCTTTGAGACTGGTTCAAATTGACTAATATTTCTCCCAAAAATGTGCTAATTCTATTTCTGTTCATGGTTTCCCTCTCGTAGTTTATTTATCCTTTGAACCACGCTTCGCGAGTACACATTGGAATTCTCCAAGATAAATGGCACAATCAACGGGTTTTAAGCTTTTGGAAGGACAAGGTATGTGCGTGGCTTATGGTGGGCGTCAGGCGTGGCGGGAAAGCCTACCTAGGAAGGAAAAAAAATTTGAGCGTTTAGCAAAAGGGGCGAAAATAAAAAAAGAACCATTGGGTGAAATTAACATTAATTTATTGCCACTTACAGTCTCGATGAAACCGCCAGACCATGGCAATAGGCTGGTGGTTGTCGTAGTGTAAGTGCCTGGTCCCTAGCAAGGCCGCAGGTCGGCGACGATAAGTTCTCCTCTAAGAGACGATGTGCCCAATAATTAGAAGTCCAGAGCGGATCACAGAGTATGAAGCGTGCGAGGTTGGCCAAAATGGTCAAGATAGAGTTCAACAATCTCCAGAGGCCCAAGAGCACTAACTCACAATAAACAGTTTTCCGTGTGGCGAACGAGACAAGACTGATCTGGGAACGCGCTGCCGCTCGGGACTTGGGGTCCCCTTGGGGGATTCCGACCTAACTCGTGCGCAGCCCGACAACCCTCTCATGCAGGGCTGTGTCGACTAACTCGATGAATAACAATTGTGTTACAAGCTTAAGAAAATAATTGATTAAAAAATGCTCTATTCGACTACTTATCGAAATGTCAAGCTTATATCTAGCCTCAGTATGCAACCTACTATATCTGGATGCACTGCAGAGCTCTTGAGCCTACAAATGATAAGCCTTTGGGAGGCTGAATCTTAAGCTTTTCTGTAATAAATCCAGGCATTAAACAGATGGCACTTGTGAAGTGCCATCTGTCACCACAGAGGTCCAATTATCCGAACAATCCCATAATTTAGGATGCGTAGGAATCCAAGAGAAACAACCTTTGGAATTATGGAACGACACATAATAATATATCTTACGGTTTAAAAAATATTTGCGATTGAAAATTATATTCGGCGTTGCACATGGAACTACAGATAAAATTCCACTCAAAATTCCGCTTCAAACAATACTTGGAATTTCAGCATAGATTGCTTCAATTTACAACTAGTGTTTCATTTAGAACTAGTACGTGTAATTCCACATAGATTTCCACATGGATTTTTTCAACTGCTTCATCTTTGAATGACTTATTACGGACCCCTAGTGCGACCCCTTGTGCCTTAGTGCGCCTAGTGGTTACAGTGTATTAAAATCCAACACTCTCGTGAATAATAAAGACATAATAACTTTCTACAAGAGGACACTTCTGACGCCAGAAACTTTTTGCACAAATTCTTTACTCATTTAGCATCACTGCTTTAACTTACTCTAGCATTCAAACGCACTACACTGCACGTTACTGCACCAACTTAGCATTTTTAATCTAATTATATTTAAACGAGGTGGCCAATCATTGCAGCGGCCAACTGTTGTACCGATTACTATTTATTAAAAAAGTGTATATGGATATACAAGGGATAGAATGATTTACAGAAGAAGTGACTTTAAAGTATATAGATTATCGCTTGATTACATTCATGTTTAAAAAGATTCATTCGAATAAGCGAGAGATAGTCTTGGATTGAGAAGCAGAAATTGAAAAGTCTTTGCACTTAATAACGGAAAATACTAAATACAATATTTCCTGCCTTTACTTAATTTAATAAAAATGACTTTTCATAAGTAAATATGGATCTAAATACGGACTTTAAATCATTTGTGTTTTTAATCTTCCAGATGCGGAGTCGTGTGAAGAAACCGTGAAGAATTACACCGATATATTACTTGCACATGTCACAAAAGCTTTAATGAATCAAGAAAAATTTACCTCTGAGATAGAATTAGAAATAAGTGTATTAGTTTCTTCTGCGGAGAAAAGCCTTATTTCGGAGAAGGATCAATTTCTTCGAAGTTCGGAAAAGTCTCATGTTCTCTTAGAAGAGACGTTCGAACTTCTTAGCAAAAGCCAAGTAAAAAAGGTATCACACTCTAATCTATTTACCTAATTCCAACAGGAACTTGTTTCGCAAACAATATTAGAAATGTGGGATATTTCTTATATCTTTTTAAGGAAAATGTATTAACTTTTGTTTCAGTCAATGAGTCGAGAGAATGGGACATATTTGATGCAAAAATTGTGTGACTCTCCAGTCATTTGCGAAAAAATAATTGCTCATCTGATAAAAAAGGTTAAAGATCACACACTTCACAATATTGAATGCGTGCATGAACTACGCTTTTCAGTCCACCTTTTAGAAATTGGGCTACATAAATTTCGAAAATTAGGCAAAAACTTGGTACAAAAAGAAATAGAAGAGGAATCTTACAATTATTATAAGAAAAATCGGATTCTCGCGTTGACTAGTGAAAATTATAAAAAAATAATGGAAAACTGGAGGAAACAATTAGAAGGCCTTCCTAAAATGAATTGTAATCAGATTCAATCTATCGTAAATAAGTGTATAAAGCATGTTTAGTATTTATTATTTTTCCTTAATTCGCAATCAATTAGTAATTGCTTCAGCTGATGACTTTACATTTTTTTATTGAAGATTATTATTGCCATCAATCCAATATTTTGCTTGAATAAAACGTGTCTAAAATATAATTCGTTTGCTATTAAATGAAAATATATAGTTGAAGTAGCATATTCTAAATAAACACATCTAAAAACAAAGAATTTAAAGGCCGTAGATGGAAGTTCAGTTTTCTAAGGCGATTGGCGAAAATCCTGAAAACTTGATTTGCGACCTAGTGGAAGTAAAGAGATAGAAAGTGATCGACCTTTCCAACTTTAGTAAGAACCCCATTTGTATTCCCAAAACGCAGAGAAGGATAACAGGACATTAAAAGATATAGGCGTTAATGTGAAATTGACAAGAAGACAAAAAGAGTTAAGCGCGGACAGACGAAGGATAGAAAGAGATACAGGTAGATAGACAAGGGATAATTACAGATAGATAAAAGAATGCACTATATGCAGGAGGATAGGCGATAAATAGGTTGTGATGCATTTTTCTTATCCCTTTCTATTTTAAATATAGAAAATGATTAAAAGTGAAAGGGTTTCTATATATTTACTTCCAAAAGAGAGAGTTCGAAAAGAAAAGGGGGCTTTGTCAGTTACAACAGGGCTATTCTTGCAAAAAGTTTGACAAACTGGTGCTATGAATTGAAAAAACAAAGCATTTGTAAAAGTGAATTGATGTACTCAAATTTATAAATAGTACTGATCTTGATCATTATTACAAATTTTTCTCTATAAATTCAACCTATCAACAGTAAATATTTAATCGTCCATGTAGAAAAATATATATTATCTAACTTCCAAAAATCGATTTTTAGTTTTTTACAACAATGGATAATTTTTAGTTGCGAAATCGTTATAAGAAAATTATGCTTTCATCTGCAAAATTCGAATTGTGACCCCGGATTCTGAAAGAGCGAAAAATTTTACGTCCGAATACGTCTTGATCTGTTGCGCAAACAGACTTCTGAAGATCATTTGGTGGTCATCTAGATGTCAAATCCTTCTTTTGATCTCTCAGCTGATGTCTTAGCTAGGAATGGGTCTCGAACCAGTAGACCTTTATGTTTTTGGTGCCGCTGATCACGATCCCAGTGTCCATATGAGTCCATCACGTCTAGGTCAAGGTAAAATGAAGGTCAAACTCCGTTATTCGGACGATATAATTTTTATCACACCCATAATTCTGTTTGTGTGTGTCTATTCGTGTATGTGGGTACTGTGTGTAGACTCGTATGTATCTGGGCGATTATGTACGTGTTGTGTGTGTTTGTGTGTGCCTATCTATGGCTATGTGTATATGTACGTGCTGTAAGTAGATCTGTGTTAACTTACGTGGGCCCGTAAGTATGTGTTTGTGTGTTTGTGTGTCTATTTGCGTATGTGGGTACAATCTGAGCCTTTATGTGGATCCGTATATTTCTAAGTGTGCCTGTGTGTGCACCTGTGCTGATTCCGCTCATTTCTCAAGGGTTTTTGGCGCTATGTAAAAATAGCGGGTGTTGAAGCAATTCTAATTCAAAATTTTAGTTCAGATGGTATATAACGAGATTATTTAAGTTGGAAGAATGAATTCTTTTAATGGAATCGCATAGTAAATTTGTACAGAAAATGCAAATTGAAAATTTATATACGACGTGTTCTTTTGTTCATAAAAGATCTACGGAGGGATTTTTTTGGTGTACATTGAATGTGTCTCTTTTCAAAGATCAACAGTAGTCTGACATCATGTTCACATCCCAAATACCTTGATATCTTCTCTCAAAGACCTTAAAGTCTTGGTGAAATCTCTCAACCTGCTCCTCACTGAAGTCCCCCAAATTTTCAGGGAAGTAATGAATGTGGGAATGGAGGAAATGGATCGTTAAGTTTATTAAACATCCCATCTTTCGGTAGTTTTCCAACAGTCTGTTGTCAATATTCTTGTAATCAGGGTCTTTTGTTATTTCCCAAGAATTTTTTTGAATTTCCTTGAAACTACTCCAAGCTGCTCTCTCATCAGTTGTCATTCTTATTCCGAATTCATCATCATTCATCAGTTCCCTTATTTGGGAGCAATCAAAAGCACCTTCATTGATTTTCATTTCAAAAATATTGGGAAATTTCTTTAATATATACATGAAAGCATCGCTCTTAGATACCCTCATTGCTTTGATAAGCTGTTTAAATAAGCCGAGTTTGATATGTAATGGTGGAAGGATGACTTTATGACTAGGAATGAGACTCTCTTGTAGTATGTTCATAGATCCTGGAATTAATTCTTGTTAGAGTTGCCAGTCCTTTTTCACATAATGTTGTTCTCGGGCACGACTGTCCCACTCACAAATAAAACATAGATACTTTGTGTTTCCGCTTTGTTGACCTAATAAAATACTGGTTATTTTCAAATCTCCAGCTCATTGCCACTTGTGACTATCATACTTCAATTTTTTTAGTAGAGAATGGAGATTATTGTATTGCTCTTTCAAGATCACTGAATGACCAACCGGTATAGGAACATATATGTGTCCAGTGTGAAGTAAGACAGGTTTAAAACTCCTCACTGATCAATCAATAAATAGTCGCCAGTCACTAGCTACATATTGAACACTTTTATATTCATTTATCAGTCCTTAAACATCATTGCAATAAACCAAACCCTTTGCTTCAGAGAAGAATTTCCGGAATGGGCGATCTCGATCACGATAAAAACTCACTCGAGTACCTGGAGCTAAAAAATACTTCTCTTTTAATCTAGAAGCTACGAGTTCAGGAATTTCTTTCGAAAGTCCTGCGTCTCGAACCAAGTCACTTAGATCTTCGAATTCTTCAAATGACATTCTTCCGTCTGTATCATTAGTTTCTGTTTCAAAAGAGACATCGTCAGTAAATATCTGATGTTCACTTACAACCTGTTGAATGCTGATTAACACAGCATGAGTCACAGATTGAACAGATGCTCTCGTCAGATCGTAGAAGAAACAAATATCTGTTTCTTCTTTTCCGTGATTCGCAGGGAGCAAATGACGCATAATATTTTTAAAGTCCAAAAATTTCCATTGCACTGGTATCTATATTGAAACATTTTTGGTAAAGTGCTTTCAATGTATCTGTAAATTGCCTCCCCTGATTCATAATGGCATATTTCCTGCAAACAACGCAAAAGTTGTTTAATCGATGATAACATGGGGTTGTTGATGAACTTGTAGCATTATACTCTAAAAGGGCCAGGTTTTGCACCAAATTAGAGCTGCGTTCACATGATGACGACGATTGCTGGCCCGCTCGTTCACCCTGACCAATCGCCGATACTGAGCTTCCGAGTCCCTGTATCATACGACTACTTTTTCTTCTGCCTGCCGTGATGGCTTGAACGCCTTCACCCTGGGACTTCGCTTGTGACCCGTTTCCCACCGTCACCACGTGGAGGTACCCTGGGAGCAGGCACAAAAAATGTCGATTCACGATGTCCCGTCTTATAGCATATTATGTAAGTAGTAAATCTTGGCCTCTGGTTGACCTAGAGAAGGATTTTACCTCTAGATGACCTCCAAATGATCTTCAGAGGTCGGTTTGACCAAGAGGTGAAGGCTTTGTATCAATATCTCAAGAGGTTGATACAGGGTCGCACTCTTCCATCTCGAATCATTTAAGAATGTCTGTTATGTACGTCTTGTGTTTGATAAAAATTCCCTCGCTGTTTCTGACAAAGTCCATTCCCAAATATTTGAGATGCCCAATGTCCTGTATTTTGAAAAGATCCGATAATTCACGTCCGAATCGTGAAATTTCTTTCATATCTTTAGACACCACCAGAATGTCGTCGACATTAATGACGGTGATCACCAAATCTTCCTTTCCGTATCTTAAATAAACACAGGGATCCGCTCTCGTTGGTATCGCACGTTAAGTCCGCAATTCCTTGTCAAATCGTTTGTACCAAGCGCGACGATGGTTATGTATTTCAGAACATTCTCTATCCAAGTTGGTACTCCATGAATACTTGCTCATCCAATTCGCCGTTGAGATATGCAGTTGCGACATCGTACTGTTGAATATGCATACCGTTTTTTACTGCAAAAGCAATTGTCGTTCGTACAGAGCAGTGGTCAAAGTAAGGAAATTTAAATACTTTTAATTTATCAACTAGCGATTTGAAAATAGCATCATCAGCATCTACGAATTTTTCCGATTCCAAGGATATATTACGTGCCTAGAAAAGTTAAAAGTTTGAAGGAGTTTAATATCATGAAACTTCAGCTTGACAGTCAATTTAATACTAAATTCTTTTCAAATTTTCAACCTTAATAGACCAATTACATGAATGTGGAATCGGAACAATACGTAGATTCTAAATATATTACTTTTAAGTCACTGATTGCAAAATTACGAATTTTTTAATCTTACATTTTTTCCCATTTTCTAACAAAGGACCCCTGACGAAAGGGGTGGTCTGGCGAAGCTCGCGGGTACTGCCCTGAAAGTAGGTCGTAGGGCAGCCAGGAAAGGATACCCTGCCTTGGGCAAGAGCGTGCCGACCATTGGTATGGAGCTCAATCTTGCAACTGGTGCGTAAATCTCATAGAAATCCTCACCATACTGTTGAGAATAGCCCTTTGCCACGATCCTGGCTTTTTTCTTTTCCAGGCTACCATTCTTACCATATTTATTTCGTAATACAAAACGACTACCAATTACCTTCGACGCCTTAAGTCTATCCACCAGACTCCATGTGTCCTTCATGAAAATCGAATTCACTTCATCCACCATGGCCCTGCATCCATTCGTCTGATTCTCTGCTATCCATAGCTTGAGTGACAGGAATCTTAGTTAGGAAAACGAAATCAGTCTCGACCTCGTTTGCACTGCACGTCATCTCATAGACCGTTCTCGGGCTTCCAGGAAGTCCTGTGCACATCGGCAGGGAAACCTAAACATTCGTCAACATCGGACAATTCTTCTTCATTGTGGACGTCATTAGGTATTTCCAACTCCTCTTCATTGGCCTGATCGGCACAATCTTGCTTAGTAGCAAGATCAATTTCGATGAATGCTTCATTCCCCTCAATTTCGTTGACATTTTGCGGTGAATTTAACGACTTTCGAATATCGTCTTATTTAGTAATCGCCTCTATTTCTGGTAGTGAAATGCTGTAATCCTATCAGTCCCACTAGTCATCCTTAAGCCGATCCGTTGACTCAAAAGTTTGATTTTGAAAATTGGAAGGGACAAATTTTGTAGAAATATAAGCCAAGTTGCAGAATCTACGCCATTGAGCTCTCTTATCTCTATTACTTTCCTTTCTCAGGCAGTTTGAAAAGGCCTTTGTTCTGTGAAAACCTGGTGGTTTCGCAGTTCTAAAATTGGTCCTGTATTTTGTAAGATACAGAAAACCATATAATGAAGGTTTTTTACTAAATATTAATGGAATCAAAAATTACCCGCTGCCCATACGTGTACATGCAATTTCTTTTGAACTTTTTGTATAAAAAGTGCAAAGATATCGATTTTTCCCGTATAATGTGTAGGTGCCGTGTTTCAAGAAAATGTGTTGCTGCATTTCTACAAACTGTGAATTGAATTTATTATTGAATTACTTAAAGTTTCAAAATTATAAATGTATAAAATCTAAGGTACGATAAATTTTAAGGAACCATGACCGTAGCTTCTGGAGCCTGCAACTTCTCTCATAATACCCTATCGCCTGATAGCTCCGGGTCTTGCCCACATTAGGCCTCTCTCGTATGGAGGTCATGGTTTAGTAAGGAGTAGCAATAGGACTGAACCGAGGGTACGACAATGGACAATAATTGGACAATGGACAATGGGCCCGGACAAACGCAAGAACCTCGTTTTAAAGTGTCGCACCAACTTAGGAGGGACATTCTTACCTGTTGTCATGGAAGTTCAACGGCGCGAAGAGGATACCTACACAGCTTACCTGAACGTTGGGTCAATATGCATCCGGAATATGCTCATAAAACGACTCTATACTTACGAGATCAGGTATCTTTTTTCGCAAAGGGGGATCTGAAGTTCTTTGTTAAGGACGAGAACAAGATTCTCCAGCAAACATACCACCTGTAACAGCTAGACCGCCTCACAGTGCGGCGAATTAGAAAATTGGGGTTCAAAATTGTCCAGAGCCTACAATTTTCATCCGATTCCATCTTTTTTTAAAATTGAAGCTAATTAAATTCTAAAGAGGTCTGTCGAGGGCGATTTTGCTAAAAAGGCTCTTTTTGTTTGTTATTTAAATTAAAAAATTCCAAAAAGCTATAATTTTTCATATTTGACTTGCCTGCTCGGTAGCATCAATTGATTTTACCTCAAAAAGGTGAAAACCGATAGATTTACAATCGATTAACAAATCCCAATAACTTAGATGAGGTAAAATTAATCAGTGCTACAGAACAGACAGATCAATTATGAAAAATTATGGCTTTTTGGCATTTTTCAACTTGAATAACAAACAAAAAGTGCCTTTTTGGCAAAATCGCCCTCGGCAGACCTCTTCAGAATTTAATTAGCTTTAATTAAAAAAAAAACATAGAATCGGATGAAAATTGTAGGCACTGTACTCCTTTGCAAATAGCCGATAATGCCAACATGAGAAATAGGAGCTCAAAAATCCACCAAAAAGTGTTTTTCAGGATGGAAAAATTAGCTGAAGCAATTCTACGGCATTATACGTAGAGAAGAGCTATCGATGGGTCTATCTAATATGTTTCTCAAATCTGCTGGATTATGATCGGAGATGAAGGGATTTCTTATTGCCTGTCAAGATGGCGTTATAGGCACCTTAGTTTACCGTGAGGGCATAATGAATGTACCTGTAATCGATACCAACTGCTGAGCTTGCAAGCAAGAGCCAGAAACGATTGGACATGTTCTCAGTGGATGCTTAAAGTATGCACGCTTCGGGTGCATAGAGAGACACAATGCGGCTCTAAAAGTGTTAGATTACCAACGGTGGCATTTCTATCGTGTTGATATAATGTCCTTTTTGCCATACGCCCAAGGGGAACTGAAGTCCGTTGTAGAGAATGATTAGTGTACGATCTACTGGAATTTCTCGTTTTCCACCACTCAACGTATAAATGCTACAAAGCTTGATAAAGTTTCCCAAAATCTAAAGACCAAGATAATTCACGTGATTGAATTCTCGGTACCAGCCGATGGTGATGACACGGCAAAGAAGGAAGAAAAAGGGGCGTGTAAAAGATTAGTTTCTTAGCCAACGCGAAAAATCCTGGCTTGCCAGCATCATGCTCAGACGATCACAAGTCAAATGCAAAAGGCTGTTCTTCTGGGATCACTGCATCTGGTCCGATAACACTGTTCTTCCTAACATTGTACAAAGGTTGGTAACTCTAAAAAAGTATCCAGAGGTGAAACCTTCATCTCCAACTGTGCCTTCTACCGCGTAAGGTCATCCGCGGTTAGAGACCGGTCTCTGAGGAAGAATGTCGTACGAAGTATTTTGCATACATTCTCCGCTCTGCTTTTCTTCTAGGATAGAAGAAGCAGGAGCGGACGAAGTACATATTCCGGTTGCGTTGGGATTTTTTGCTTTAAGAAACCATAATCATAGCTGCCCGAGCCTACAACATCTTAGATAATAACAAATAGTATATTAATAAACCTCTACTGCTCGCGGCCGCTGTTGAAGTATAACTTCCGCAAAAAACGAAGTCCAAAATACACCATGTTTTTGATTTTGTACCTACAAAATCATCGCGAAAATCCCAAACATCGTATTAAATTAACTTATAACAGCCTCATCTCATCAGTCACTCGACTTAGCCCGTGGCTCTGGTGAAAAACCGGGTTCACCTGAAAATAAGTTTAAAATATTGTATTTTGTTATAATATTTCAAGATCTGCAGAGTATACTGAAGAAGGGAGTGCACCGGTCCGGAGATTGATTAGAAGAGAGACATTTTTTATAATAAAGAACAATTCAAATGAGAGGGCAGCTGTAATCTATAAAGATATAGAAAAATTTAGGTTTTATAAATTGTTTTATCAAAATTGGTCGCTGTCTTCGTAACTTTTGAAGAAACTGAACAAAAACAGAAATTGTGAGGACCAGGGGCAACGCCTGCAGACAAGCCCAGTTTAGAGTATGCAATATCCATTTATCGGACGAAATGAAGACGGGCTGAGGGCTTAAGATCCCAGATAAACCTCGAAGAATTGTCCTATGCTACCCAAATGAGCCTTCGATCGATTGGAAAGTTGGATGCAACAAAAGTCGTTTAAGGTGTCGCTTTAGGAAGTCCTTCTAAAGGTTGGAAATATAGGAAATCATAAGAATATATTTCTGAGATCTCTCTCTCTCTCCTGATGCGGCTATTTCACTAATTATAGAGCATAAGTTGAAGAGCATAAGTTGAAATACAGGCTCTTCTTGGTCATATCACTGATCGTACTATGTCGCTTCAAATGGAGGTTATGAAGGCTTTGCCCGCTGAAAAACGTGAAAACTTAACTTTGATTTGTAAATGGGATTGTGACAGCACCCCAGGTCAGAGTAGTTATAAGGAGGAATTCACTGATGATGACGTGGCTAAATTTGATGATACAAATATTTTCATTACATCTCTTGTACCATTACAGCTTATATAAATTGATGAAATAACAAATGCAACGACTTTGGTATGGAAAATCCTAAACCTTCAATCCCCTGTTATTTTAGATCTCTTAGAATTAAATTTCTTCATGAGAATACTGAAGGAAACGTAAATCATTTTGATAATATTAATAAGCAAGTTTGTGAGATCCCTTTCGAAAAAATTGTAGATGGGAAAGAAAAGACCCCGCACACATCTATGGAATATATGGTTCCGGTCAAATTGGCTGAAACTGTAGTATAATTTAGTTCATAATATCCTGATCAAATAAAGTCCTTAGACACTGGGTGCTGAATCTCGAGAAAAGGATACTTTTTCGTGGGTGTTGTACCAAAGTTAACGTTTCATGCATATTTGTGGAGTGCCACGGATCCTCTATCACTGTTTCGCACCACGCTCAAGGATCATGCCGAACTCACTGTCCCTTTGATATTTTGTAGTTTGGGACCCCCTGAACAATAATATCCATGTCTAAAGGTCAAGGAAATGTATGTCGCTTTTCATGCAGATGAGAAGAGTTACAGCGACCACAGAGGACTGTTTGGCACCACGCTCAGGGATCTTGCCGAACTCACTGTCCCTTTGATATTTTGTAGTTTAGGATCCCCCCAGAAATAATATCCATGTCTTAATGTTAGGCTTAGGGGCTCCTGATCAATAATATTTATGTCATGCCCAACTCCTTGTCCATCCAATTAAGGAAAGAAATCCGGGTAATCAAGACAATACCAACACGATATCAGTGCACGAATATGCCAATTAAGGCAATACCGAAGTATTATCCATCTAGTTAAGGCAAGATTAAAGAATTATCAAATTAATAATAGCAATATTCTGGTATTTTTCAGCCAGTTAAGGCAAGATTATGATGCGGTCCCGGCATGAAGGCAATATCGGGAAGTGCTTAAACCAGTTATTGCAACATTAGTGTATGGTTTGGTACTGGATGACGCTCTGATCAGTAAAGACAACAATAAGAATTAGTTTGCTCAAACAAGACGAGTTTTGGTATATCATTCTACTGGTCTCTTCGACCCGCATCCGAAATATTAATAATCATAGATCTGCTCTGATACTTTACTGTCGGCTAATGGCGCGCGTATACTAAATACCATGATCTGCTTGCTTCATGTGCACATGATCCGACTGTCCTGACCCCAGTTTTGCAATCACAGTAGAACGCCAATATTTGTTCATTATTTTGTGCTTCATCCAGCTTTAACTCTTGATCATTGGCTGCTTGAACCATGGTATCTTCTAAATAGGATATCCAGATCTGATATTTCGTTGCGCGTCTGACACGAGAATACACTCGCACTCTGATTAAACCTGGTTCATAGAAAAGTTCGTCGAACTTCAAATCTTCCATTCGCTCCCTGTCCAAATTATCTTGGGTGCAAGCTCCTGCTAGATTCAGCTGACAGATTCCTACCGTCAGTTCCTCAAGAGAATTCATATCCAGCCTAGGGAAATGAGCTACTTGTTCATTAAGATGAATACATCTGGCATTCCTGGTATGCAGGTTGTCAATTCTAACTCTGGCCTGGACTACGTTGGGTTTACGTTATTTTCATAACATTGTTTGGGCTAAGTCTATGGTCTCTTAAGCCATATGTATGCAAGGAAGACACTTTTTGAGGATCGCCCCAGCAATACGGTAAAAATCGCCGAGGTTAATGGCATGATTCATGTTCATGAGATTTCAGAAAAACTTGAAAACAGATTTTATGTGGCCATTTCGTACCTCTACGATCCACCTTACGAGGGTGGATTGATAAGTTTCCGGCCTGACCAAGAAAAACAACGTTTTTAAGAATTTTTTATTTTTTATTTCTCAACATAATCTCCTCCAAGGCTGATA
>NC_046666.1:97374467-97378520 GCF_010883055.1 Belonocnema kinseyi
AAGCTATCTAAGGATGGTACTATAGAACGCCACCTCAAGGTAGGCCTAGTGGCGCCATCTCTTGGTCAGGCCGGAAACTTATCAATCCACCCTCGTATCTTAGTGATCAATCTTGAGTCATTGGCTTCTTCTGTATCAAATTGCCTTTGTCCATGAAGTAACAGAGGTGGTATTTTATAGTTAATACCAAGATTTTGAAGAAGCGGTAAGGCATCAGGGTAACCACGGTTCACAATGATAATGCCATCGTTTTCGAATCATTCTCGCAGCCGATTAACATCGACTTCGGATTTATTAGTAAGCATGGCAGCATCGTTATTTCAAGAGTCAGAAAAGTAGGGACCATGAATATCAAAACTATAGCCGTCTGGACCTATAACTAAGGCTGGCTTAATTAAGTGGCGACCTTTATGAACGCAGTATGTTTGCCTGAGTGCCCTCGGGTTGCGGATAGAGGGTCCCTGTACCAACAGTTTCTGCTGAATATGGTTACAAAAATAAATAGGCAGTCGCGGACAATTGTCCAGGGGTCGTCCCAAAGGAATTAACGCCCAAGAGGAGGTGTGCAAACCGTGCCGAAAGGTGAATGGCACCTGGGTGAGGTGTATAGAACGGTGACTCTGGGATACCGAGAGACCTCTCAGGGTACGCAGCCTTGTCCTTGCATGCGGGGCTCTGCAAGGTTGGACGAACCCTTTTCCCTAGCTTCTCGCAGGAACAACAATGACAACACCAAACATAGTTGTAGTAAGTACGGTTCAAAACAACATAGCGCGCAGGGTTTCCGACAATGGCTCGGCCAACAATGCCGACCACTCTAGAGCTGAGGAAACAAATGAAAATGGATTCAATGCGATGGATCGGCGGGATCTCGCGACCTTTAGTTGGACGGAGCGACTGAATCACGACTTGCTTGAGTGCTACGATGCGAGTGTGGCCCCTGAACGGGGTTACATGGCACGGCTGCATGCTCTGTGGTGCGAGAAACACCCGGAGAAATCGCACTTTTCGCAGCAACGCCTGCGAAATCATGCTGAACTACTCCGAAAAAGGGGCTATGTAAGCGGAACGCCTACTCTACCACGAGTAGAATAAGCCGGGAACAGAGAAAGAGAGGCGGCATTAAGGCTAACCGTGGGCAGGAATCCAATAGAGGAAGAGCGATGCTTTATGACTCGGAGAAACATCAACACCAAGGTTTCTCTCAAACCTAAAGATGTGGCTGAAATGGATGACGAGCTTTCTGGACATTTTTCAGGAGAATCCGACCTCTAGGCTATCAATTATTATGTGTATAATGCAGCGAGAGCTTTGCCGATGCGAACCGCAAAACAAAAGATAGGCTGGGCCAGACAGTACGCGTCCCGCATTCAGTGAGTGATTGACTACATTACATCTGGCAGGAATTTTACCGCCAAGGTTCGAAAGTTCGCGCGAACTCCGGACCCGTTATCACACACTTAACAAGTCAAAGCTGCTGACCATCAGGCAGCATATTGTTGAGAAAATACGGAGACTATCTGACGCTAAGAGAAGTCTAGAGCGGAGAGAGAGGTGGGTCAGAAAAAATCAACAGTTTTTCTCTGACCCATCTCGACTCTTCCAAGACCCTCCAGTTACTGTCGAATACCCGCCCAAACCAGAGGAGGTCGAAGTATTTTGGAGAGAAGTCTAGGAAATGCAGCATAGACTAGACGAAGACTCAGAAAATATAAATAGCTTCAAGGAGCTATGTGATGCCCTCATAACACCTGATAAAGAATGCCCACCCATCAATACCGAGGAGGTGAAAAAAGTATTTAGAGGGATGAAGAACTATTCCGCACTGGGACCAAATTGTATCAAAACCTTCTGGTGGAAGAAGTTTCCTTCAACCCATCAGCATTTACCCCGTACTTTTACCTTCTATTTAAAGTCGGAAGAGCCGATTCCGGAGTGGTTGGTGGAAGGGCTCACAATACTCCTGCCGAAAATAGGCAACTTAGCTGACCCAAAGAATTACAGGCCAATCACTTATCTGAACACACTGTGTAAGATATTCACAGCTATCCTAAATGATAGGATTGTTCGGGCAATTGAACCTGTGTGGCAAGAAATGTATGAACAACGAGGCTCAAAGAAAGGCGTAGCGGGATGGCGGGAGAACCTGCTCATCCATAGATGTGTCTTCAAAGATGCTGCATTGATTATTTTTAGATTGATTATCGGAAAGCTTCCGATTCGACCTTCCATAGGCTTATCATCTGTCTTTTGGAAATCTTGAAGGCTTATCCGCAAATAGTTAGGTGCATAGAGAGATTGATGCCGCTTGGAAAAACCAGATTTACTATCTCATCTGGAAAAAATCGTGTGACAACTAACAAGGTCACCTTTCAGAGAGGTCTCTTTCAGAGCGACACCACGAACCCACTCCTCTTTTGGCTTACATTGTTGCCACTAACTCTAGCACTTCGCCATTCCGACGGGTACTTATGCGGCAAACCTGCAGATCGAAAGTACAAGGTCACTCATATGTTTTACAAAGACGATCTTAAGATCTATTGCTAAAAACAAAAAGCAACTACATTTAGTTCTGGGGATTGTCGAACTATATACTAAGGAAATTGGAATGGAATTTGGGTTAGACAAATGTGCCAAGGTTTATTTGAAGCGAGGAAAACTTAATGGCATCTCTGAAGATCCTGAGCTCGTTGATAGAAGCCCTATACGACAACTTTGTGCTGGACAGACTTGTACATACCTGGGCGTGCGACAGATCCGCATTCAGGATGTGACATCTATAAAGGATACTCTCCGAAGCAGATACAAACGTCTCATCCGGCAGATTTGGTCTTCCGAACTGTTGGCGAAGAACAAAGTATCTGCAACGAACATGCTTGCCGTCTCGGTAGCACTCTATTCATTTGGAGTAGTTCCATGGACGAAGAACGAGCTCAGATCCCTTGATATCGTGACAAGAAAGGTTATGCACATGAAAAAAAGCATGCATCTTAAGTCTTCCCTTCCGCGACTGTACATCTCACGCCGTCAAGGTGGTCGCGGAATATTACGTCTTGAATGTCTTCACAATAGGATTATTCTGGTTACAGCACATAGAGTTGCAAATGGAAGAGACCCTCTTCTTAAAATGGTCAGGAATCACGATAAAGTGGGCAAAGGAGCGCTTCTGTACAAAGCAGCGGAGGTGGCTGCTGAAACACTCGGACTTAACTTCAGTATTAGGGGTTAGCAAATGCATTAAATCTTATCTATCTCGAGTACTCATTCCTGAAAGCCTGGATTAAGAAAGCACCAGAAAAGAACTTTTGTGAACAGATCCTCGATAAGAGGATGCACGGTACCTTCCACAGAAATGTGAAGGGTCAATCAAAGCCTTGTGAGCTAACGTTTGCTTTCCTTAAATCGCCCGGATTGAATTCTGGTACGGAGGGTTTCATTTTGGCATGCCAAGGCGGTGTTATTTACACCTTAACATACCGTCGCCACATTTTGAGCTAAGACATTCCTGATGATAGCTGCAGGGCGTGTTATGCACACCACGAGCATTTAGCTCACATACTGTCTAATTGTCCAACTCACGCGGGAACGACCTACATTCAAAGGCACAATGTGGCACTAAGAGTGCTTTATTACCATCTCTGTCACTCTTACGGCATTAACCTTAATATCGCTCTTCTAAATGCTCCTAGGGAAATCGAGTCAATTGTTGAGAATGGAAAGTGTTGCATATACTGGAACTTTATTTTCTCGACAATTGGTTCTGTTTCTCACTCGAGGCCTGACATGATTCTTCTTAACTTCGAGAAGCGAAACATGTTCGTTATCGAATTTTCGGCACCAGCCGACAAAAACATCATAGCCAAATAGAATAAAAAGAAAGAGAGGTATCGAAACATTGTGAGGCGTTTGCAATGACTGTACCCGGAATATTCTGTTAAACTAATCGTCCTCATCATCGGCGCTCTTGGAGGTGCCAAGCTTTCACTTGCTAATATCCTAAAAAGCATCCCTGCGTGTCAACAATATGCTAGAACACTTGCGGGAAAAATGCAG
>NC_046666.1:97378620-97382893 GCF_010883055.1 Belonocnema kinseyi
TATCGGCAATCACTTTTGTAACTTCAGGAGTGGGATTATAAAGTTCATTTGCGAACTCCGTTACATGTTTCTGTGTATACTGCTCTTGTGTTATAGCCGTCAACCCCATGTTGTTCGAAACAAAATGTTTCATCAAAGATCTTCTCACAATAGAAATAATAAGGCTCATATTTTGCCTACTATAGTGTCCAAAAATAACTTTTAAAAAGTCATCACTCCGCCCTTGGCGAAGCTTACACAAAAACATTACCAAATCCTTTTTACTGATACGGCGAAATACCCATCGATCTTTTACAGCATCACGTACAGCATCTTAATACGTATATAAATCCCGGAATTGCTCACGTGTTATGGGACTAATGGAATGGAACACTTCCTCTGAAAAAGTTTCTTTATTATTAAAATCAGACTCATCAATTTTCGATAATTCACGTAGGCCTTACAAAAAATATTGTAGCTGGACACCAGACAAGCGACAAAGCCAATTCCAAAATTCTAAACCCTGCAGTAAGACGTTTGGTATAAAGCCACTCACATCCAAATTTTCAGGGCAAGAACGATTTGATTCCGGTACGTAAATATTTTGTTTGCAAAAACATTAACTCTACATTTCACCCACAACTTGTTCACATCTTGCATTTTGTTACAAAAGATACAATAATTATTTTTTTTTAATTGAGTGCCAGACAATTAGGATCTAGTGCTAAATTATTCATGTCCATATTAATGCTTTGATTGCAGTTCAGGCATTTCTTCGTATTTTCATCAATCTCTTGAGGAGCTATTTCATGTTCAGCATGACGAAAAATTGCGATTTGTTGTTTTTGCTCATTTTATGCATCAGATATGTGGACCATCGCTCGTGGCTGTAAGGCGACTGCACTTATGTAGAAACTTATTCTGACGGGCGGCATGACTAAATTCCTGGTATAAGGAAATTCTTCAGCGTTCCTTCTAATAAACTTGACTCCAATATCAAACAAACATTGCCCCAGACGAAGAAAATAGAAAGTTAATGCAGAACTTGTGTCAAGAGTAAACTACAAAGATTATTTCAAAAAAAAAGATATACATAATGTAAATAGTTTAGAAATTGACAATCAGGTTGCCATGGGGGCAAAACCTCCTTTATTACAAGCCACCGATGCCCGAAATCTAAAAGTTTATTTGAAGGAGGCTTTTTCATTATGATAACTGATTTCTATATTCAAAAGGTTCAAAATGGACAAACAAAGGAGACTATGGTTCATAAAAAAAATATTACGTGCAGATTTTCTAATAAAATTTAAACGTGACGAGGTTATGGATGGAATGTAGTGCTCATGTTGTTGTGAAAAAAGATACGTAAGGGAATCAACTGTCTATTATCCTACCAAACATTTGTTATATATAGTAGTTAAACTACCCCCACATACCATCCCCGTAGTTTAGTCTAGACGACGTAATTGACGGGAAGGGTACAACTGTGCACGTCGTTGGCCACCGGCACAACTATGCAGGCTGTGGTCACTAATATAGGCAACCGTGAAGACACATAATTTGATCCTGTTTTGCGGGCTCGTCAGATGGCTCTGTAGGACTTTCCTCCGCTACACGTCGCTCGGGGGCCAAAGTTTGATCTATCTCTCTTACTCCTTCGTTGTTTTGCGAACGATAGCACATGTAAAACCTTACCCATTAAGAACTGTTTGAGAGCTGATGTCTAACTTGTTTTCATAAATTTCCACCTGGTGATTATCGTTACAGCACACAACTGAAAACTAATAGAGGGAGCGATACTTTCTATATTATTACCATAAAAACAGAGTAATATTCTGAGAAAGGAACATGCCGAAAAGAAAATTGATGTCGAAAATGATTACAAAATTTAAATAAAAACTGCTTTCAAACATACTTCCATCATCTTTCGTTTTTCCTTAGAACATGTTTTTATGAAAAAGGCAATATAAAAACAAGTAGAAAAATATATAGATAATTATTCCGGTAATTATTTATGTAACGGTGCACGTTGTTACGTCTACATTTCGACGCGCACATTTGGGAGTATCCCATCTGTGAACATGAACCGTTAGTAGGACACCATCTCTGCACGTCGACATTTAGTCATTTTATATTATTTTTATTTTTTATTTTATTTAGTCATGTAGACATTTAGTCGACATTTAGACGTGTTCGGTTGGGATTATCCCATCTGTGCACGTTGAAATGTAGACGTGCACAGATGGTCAGGACCTGATTAATTAGTTTGAATAAGTAGGTACCCACTTAGTGATGTTTAATCACATTTAGTTTGTGTAAACCTGATCCGAAAACTACCAATTAATATTTCACAGTAGTTAAACTACCCGCCGACACCTTTCTCATACTTAGGTCTTGACGACGTAGTTGGTAAGACATGATTAATTGGTTTGAATGAGGAATTATGCCATTGGTAATGTAACTTCAAATTCAGTTTATGTTACCATGATCCGAAAACCACTAATTATTTTTTTACGGAAGGTAAACTACCCGCAGACACCCACTCACTATTACAGTCTTGACGACACGGTTAATATGACCTGATTAATTAGTTTGAATAAGTAGGTACGTAATTGGTGATGTTTAATCAAATTCAGATTGTGTTAGCCTAATCCAAAAACTACCAATTAAATTTTGTTTACAGTAGTTAGAAAACCCCCACACTTCCTATACTTTAGTCTTGACGATGTGGTTAATAGGATCTGTTTAATTAGATTGAATAAGTACATGAAAGGCGACCTACGATGCAATACCGACAAAAAAGTATCCATCTCTCAATCTTTAGTCCTAGATATTATCGATCAAGGGACCCTAATATACAAAATACAAATAGAACAGAAAGTTCGGCATGATTCCCGAGCATGGTGTCAAATAGTCCTCGAGGGTCAGTGTAACTCTTCTTACCTGCATGAATAACGACATACGATGCAACACCGATAGAAAAGTATCCTTTTCTCGGCCTTTAGGCATTGATATTATTGTTCGGGGGGTCCCAAACTACAAAATATAAGAGGGACAGAGAGTTTGGAATGATCCCTGAGCGCGGTGCCAAACAGTTCTAGAGGGTCCGTGGAACTCCGCGAGTGTGCATGAAACGTTATCTTTGGTATAACACCCACGAAAAAGTATCCTTTCGTCGACCTTCAGACATGGATATTACTGTTCGGGGGGTCCCAAACTACAAAATATAAAAGGACAATAATTTAAAATACCGATTGTCCATATTCAATGCCTGGATTAGATGTTTCGAGTTTCACCTGCATGTATCTTATAGACTAGATGTGAAAAGAATGGCAGGCCCGCGGTCGCAAAGATAAAGAAAAGGAGGAGACACATAAAAAACATACAAAAAGGTTTTCGTATGCTCTACTTCTTTTTAAAAATGCATATATTGCTGCATCTGTAACAGGAGTTCATAAGAATTTGATAAAGAGATTCCACGTTAGTCTGCAAGCGATTTCAAATGGTTATTATATTAATTTACTTAGCTTTGAAGATTATGCTTTTCAGACGATTATGCTTTTTACTTCTAATTTTTTCAATTAATACATTTTAATCATCTAGATTTAGCATTTATAATCAGTGACCTCAAAAAACACGTTATATCGATTAATATTAGAATAAAATATGATTTCAGTTAACGCGTCTGCCACATTGGATCGTCCATTTTGTTTTCTGAGTTTTTGATATTGGATTCGTAATCAGCGACCCCAAGAACCCTCGAATAACATAATTATGCCCATTTTATGAACATTCTATACTTTTATCCATCTTTTCGCGATTCGGTCCCACTGCGTGGTCGCGTTTCCATCCAAAAGTACGAATTTATAGATCCAGGACTATCGGCACCTTCACTTTCTAGGACGCTTAAGGAATCTGTGCAAATGACTGTTTTATCAAAACGGTGACTGATGATGTAGTCTAGAGTATATAATATGGCTATGGCTTCATATGAAAAAATACAAGCAAAGTTATACAATCTGTAATTGAATAATGTTGAAAAAATATTCTTTTGGTTAGACTGGTTAGACTAATAAAAAAACCATTAGTGGCTTCTGCCGTTGTTGCGTGAACTGTAGATGTAACATGTTCCAAGGCGTTCCGATATAGATCTATATCCTCATCAGGTTTAGTTTTCTTACCAAAGATAACAGAAGCTAAACAAAACTATATATTGCAAACATTGTTGTACACATTGGAGCAATTGTTTATGAAGAAGATAATAAAGCGAAGAGATTAAGTTCGATGCTGGGAG
>NC_046666.1:97382993-97384330 GCF_010883055.1 Belonocnema kinseyi
GACGGCGTGAGATGTACAGTCGCGGAACGGAAGACTTAAGATGCATGCTTTTGTTCATGTGCATAACCTTTCTTGTCCCGATACCAAGAGATCTGAGCTCGTGCTTCATCCATGGAACTACTCCAAATGAATAGAGTAGTACCGGGACGGCAAGCATGTTCGTTGCAGATACTTTGTTCCTCGTCGACAGTTCGGAAGACCAAATCTGGCGGATGAGACGTTTGTATCTGCTTCGGAGGGTATCCTTTATAGATGTCACATCCTGAATGCGGCTCTGTGGCACGCCCAGGTATGTATAAGTCTCTCCAGCGCAAAGGTATCGTATGGCGCTTCTATCAACGAGTTCAGGATCTTCAGCGATGCCATTAAGTTTTCCTTGCTTTAAATAAACCTTGGCGCATTTGTCTAACCCAAATTCCATTCCAATTTCCTTAGTATATCGTTCGACAGTCCCCAGAACTAGATGCAGTTGCTCTCTGTTTTTGGCGTAGATCTTAAGATCGTCCATGTAAAATACATAAGTGACCTTGTACTTTCGATCTGCAGGTTTGCCGCAAAAGTACCTGTCGGAATGGCGCAGTGCTACAGATAGTGGCAAAAATGTAAGGCAAAAGAGGAGTGGGCTCATGGTGTCGCCCTGAAAGACACCTCTCTGAAGCGTGACCTTGTTAGTTTTCACACGATTTTTGCCAGATGAGATAGTAAATCTGGTTTTCCAAAGCGGCATCAATCTCTCTATGCAACCAACTATTTGCGGATGAACCTTTAAGATTTCCAAAAGACAGATGATAAGTCTATGGGATGTCGAATCGAAAGCTTTCCGATAATCAATCCAGGACATCGATAGGTCACGCTGGTAGAATGCTGCATCTCTGCAGACACATCTATCGATGAGCAGGTTCTCCCAACATCCGACTACGCCTTTCTTTGAGCCTCGTTGTTCATACATTTCTTGCCACACGGGTTCAATTGCCCGAACAATCCTATCATTTATGATAGCTGTGAATATCTTATAAAGCGTGTTCAGACAAGTTATTGGCCTGTAGTTCTTCGGGTCAGATAAGTTGCCTATTTTCGGCAGGAGTATTGTGCGCCCTTCCACCAACCACTCTGGAATCGGCTCTTTCGACTTCAAATATGAGGTGAAAATACGAGCCAAATGCTGATGGGTTGAAGAAAACTTCTTCCACCGTTGGTTTTGTTTTACGGTACGCATCGGCCAAAGCTTTCGCTGCATTATACGAGGGTGGATTGATAAGTTTCCGGCCTGACCAAGAGATGGCGCCACTAGGCCTACCTTAAGGTGGCGTTCTATAGTACCATCCTTAGATAGCTTG
>NC_046666.1:97384430-97411254 GCF_010883055.1 Belonocnema kinseyi
TTATTAGCAATTTGAAGATCGATAAACCATCATTTTTCGATAAATATTCATTGCAGTGAAATTAATTAATTATTAAATTTATAAATAAAAATGGTGACTTATATAAATGTTTAAAAAAACAAATAATTCAAATTTAAAATAGCGTTCAATCGATTTGACTGCTTACAAATTGTATTTCTGTAATTTGATTTCTAAATCACATTAATTGAATCTCTACCATTTTTTATAATTCTTGAAAAAAAATCTTTTCACTACAATGAACTAAACCTGATGTGGATCTAGATCTATATCGAAATGCGTCGGAACATGTTATATCTACAATACACGCAAAATACTGGTAGAAGCCGCTAACGGATCTATTCTGGGCAAGTTTGCTTATTCCTATATTGACGTCAGGGGCTTAGAGCATATCTTTATAGGGAAATTCATAAGGAGAATGCATATCTGATCTACGAATCTGTTGTTTTAAATTATTGACTTTTCGAAAGAATTCAGATGGACGAACTGATTGTTGCTACCGACTTTTTTTCTGATAATCTGATCCAAAAGAGAAAGATTAACATATCTGGAAGCGGCTGGCCCAGATCCGAAAAAGTCTTAATAATATGTTTTTTAGCCCAGAAGGAAAATATTTCTTTTAAAGGTGGCTCACAGCACTCTGCCAACATAGCGCTGGCAGTGGCTAGCCAATGACTAGCCTAAGTTTTTGGTTGAAAATCTTTTCTATTTCTTAAAAATGTTTATGAAACAAGAAATTAAAAACGTGAGATCCGTATTCCAGACTGCACTTTATGAGGGAGTCATAAACCCCAGTAAGGATGTTTAGATCTACATTCCCGCCAGATGGGGTCCATATGAAGTCTACGGATCTTTTTTAAAAGTAGACATAAATCTATAACTCAAAAAGGAAGGAATTCCAAAGGTACATAGTTTATGTGGTTATCAACACACGAGTTTTTATCAAAACGTTGATGACTTCTTTTTAAAAATAAATATGTTTTTACATCTTTTTTTGAAATTTCATTTGAAATAATGGAAATAATTTGTTATAATGGTAGAAGAAAGGAATAAAAAACAGTAAGCACAAAATTTAGCGACGTCTTTACGACATCGTTACAACATCTTTCCAGCAGATTTACGACAGCCTATTTCCATGTCGTTAAGTTGTCTTTAAGGTATCGTCAAGACGTCCCATTGAATCCCGTGAATCTCCACAACAGTAGAAGTTATCTGTTAAATTATATCTATTTCTGTACCCAGCCCCGACAATATTTTTCTGAAAACGTTTAGATACCACAAAGAAACCAAGAGAGATAAAAATTTCAACCCCTTTTAATTCAGCATATCTCGCTAATTTATTTACTGTTTTTCGAACAATAATGAGGTAAAAAGCTTTTTAAAACATAGAATCGGTCACTTTACGATGTCAGGACCAATGTTCACACAGATGACTGTGGTGAAAAGTAATTTTTTGAGTTTTTGATCATGATTTTATATTTTTTTAATTAATAATATTTAAAGAAAGCGAATATTTCACGATAAACAGATGTATTTTTGTGTACACTCCTACTAGATTTGGCAAATTTTAGGTTTTTGGAACGCGTGCTAATGCTTCAAAACAAAATTGTATTTTTAATTTATTTGAGGTTACGTTTGGAAGCTCCTATCGGCTTTGAAAGGGATTGGAGTCTTATTGTTCTCGCCGCCTAATGAGGATTAAAAAACGAAGGGCAGGAAAGGCATTCTTCGGGAGCATTAGTTATAATATCCCCTTAGTCAGAGCATGGAATGTTTAAATCGTCTCTCTACGAGGTGTGTTCAAAAAGTAAGGTGACTTTTCAATTTTCGTGGGCTACGTACATTCAAGTTTTAAATTTGTTGTTGTGTTGTGTTGGTACACTCGTCACGATCATATATTCACAGCTTTGACTATATAGCTCGTGTTGTTTTTCTGGCAGAGGCGTAAAAGGTTAGAAGGGTTTGCTGTGCTCGGCGATTTTCTTCTTTCGAAAAAAATGGAGCAAAGAGTTTGCATTAAATTTGATGTGAAAAATGGAATCCAGGGCTCTAAAACTTTTGAAATGTTGACAGTTGCATACGGTGAGTCTACTCTGAGTAATAAAAATGTGTATAAGTGGTACAAGCTGTTCCAAGAAGGCCGAGAGGATGTCGAAGACGAACCTCGCCCTGGACGTCCCAGCACGTCAACAATAGATGAAAACGTTGAAGCAGTGGAAGAAATGGTGTTGAAAAATCACCGAATTACCATCAGAGAAGTTGCTGAAGATGTTGGCATTTCGGTTGGCTCATGCCATGCTATCTTTCGCAAAAAACGTCCGGAACTTTAGAAAAACAATTCGTGGCTTTTGCATCACGATAATGCACCTGCTCATTCATCGTTGTTTGTGAACGATTTTCTAACTAAGAACAGCACCACAGTCATGCCAAACTTGGATTCAACCCCCAGTGACTTTTTTCTTTTCCCAAAACTGAAGAGACCCATGAAAGGACATCGATTTTCAACGATTGAGGAGATAAAAACTGCATCGCTGAAAGAACTCAAGGCTATACCACAAAACGATTATCAGAAGTGCTTCGATGATTGGAAAAAGCGTTGGCACAAGTGTATTATATCTGAGGGGGATTACTTTAAAGGGGACAACATAAATTTTGAGGAATAAATTAATATTTTTTGAGAAAACTATAAAGTCACCTTATTTTTTGAACACACCTCGTATCTCCTAAACAGGATGTGTTTGCCAGTTCAGAGTATTTGTCCTTAAAACTAATGATGACTCGCTGAACTATTGATGCCGGTGTTATCCTCTCTAGTTTCCCATAAAATTGCCTAAAGTGGTTTCTGAGAGCTGCATTTAATGTGGGTATTGTTTTAGCTTCTATTCTATTTAGCTTAATGTAGTCAACTTCATTTCTGCGCCGCCTGGAGTCCTCCAAGGCTGCCTTTATTTTCTGATTTCAAGCGTCGCAGTCCCTATCCCACCATGGAGCAGGGATACATTTTTTCTTTCTAGCATTAGAATGAGTTAAGTTTTTGGGAGGTCTCGAGGGTGAACAAGCAGATGAATTGTTCCATCCACAATTCTTAAGAAATCATTGCACTTGAATAAGTAATCAATGTCTGGAGAATTACAAGTTTCATTTTCCCCCCGAAGAGATTCCAAACTACCCATGAAGAGATTTTAAAAATTTGGTTGCCCCTGTACGGAGCCTCCAATCGCAAGAAGATCGCTGACTCATTTTCGAGTTTTCTCAAAATCAGCTTCGACCACGAAAGAAGATTAATTAATGGGGTGGTCTGGAATTTGGCAGAAAGTAAGTAAATCTTGCAAGTGTGGGACTTTTTATCTAAATTTGCTGTTTTTGTAATTGTAGAAACATTGTTTCAAAAAGTTAACGAGCGTATTCTAACTGTATTTTTCGAGTTTTATCTTTTATCATCCATGTAGACGTTTATGGACTATAGCAAGTGGTCGAGAATCTGTCTCCGAAGAGATGACAGGTTTAGTGAACCGCTATCCTTCTACTTGGGAAAAGGCCCTAAAGAAGTCATTCAATGAAGTAGGGGGTGGAGAAACTTTCAACTGGCAACATTAGTGGGGAAAAAATCGAGCAATAATTACAGAGTGACTCGGGTCGAATCGCCAGATCTTCTTATTGACGCGACTACTAAACTAAAAAAGAACGTAGGTCAAGAAGAATACTGGGTGGATGGAAATATACAAGAGTAGATAAAAGAGAAATGGGATTTATGGAATTACAAAGGCGTAAAGAAGATTTAAGATAGCATAAAAAATAGATAGATTATTTGAAAATGCGTTATAATGTAGGTCTAAGACATAATTTACATGTACAAATACAACTAGGAATATAAAAATCGTACAAATTCCCAAAAATGTACAAAAGGAGAAACTAAATCTAAACCAAACTAAGTAAGATGGAAATTATGCAATGGACAATTTTTGATACTTCAAATGAATGTAGAAAAAATCCGAATTTGTTAAAAATTTTCCGCTGGAAAATTCTGCCACCCCACAAAATGTGCCGCCCTAGGCTGCAGGCTATATAGGAAATCCGCCACTGATTTCAGACAATGACTTATCGTCTGCTATCGGGAATACTGGATATGCAAAATGAATTGCTGTCCTTATCAAAATTATGATTAAGGTTTTTGGTTAAATCCGACTTCAAAATTTTTACCGGTAAAGCTGTGATTCAATACACATTTTTCCGCAGGTTTTGAGAACGAAAAAAAGAAATCTTGTCAAATATTCTTGATTTTGCGAGATCCTTGGATCAATAAAATTTGGAAAATTCAAATCTTTTGTTGAGGAAATCATTATATTCACGAGAAATGTTAATTTTCGAGAAAGAGAAATCTGTGGGTAGCAGACGGCAGCAACTGAACAATGAGAATCGCTCGAAAATTATTTTTTGTACTCATAAATCTGATATCATAAAAGAATTTTAGACCCCTATCATGTTTTCGAATGGCTACGACTTGATGTTGGTGAACCTAAATTTTGCAAAATATGTCGCGAAATGGAGAAAAGTGCAGAAAAAATTGACATGTCCTGTGTGTGTGTTGTAACTGTATATATAATCAGCCATCAAGATAGCTGTCACCTTTCCACCAGGCAGGGTATCAGGGCACGCTTCCTTATCGACCGCAATCCAGACTACGAGTCTTAAAGAGGAAAGCCTCTTCTGCGACATTGACTTTTTCTGAGACTGTCATCAGTCGATAGAACTTAAAAAATAATTAGACAGGTGTCCCAGCTTTTTTGTAAGTAGGCCTTTGTAAGAACTATGAGCGTTTAAAAATGACGCTAGACACGGTTGCCGACCGTCTAACGATTCGCGCGAGTTTAGTTCCACCAAGCACCACCAATTCAGTGATAAAGAGCCTGGCTTTTTAGAATTTGTCGACTTTTTTTCGTTAAATCATATTGACTTTTCTTTATAAATGATAAATACATACAATGATAAATTAGTTTTTCTATAAAATTTGTGCTTTTTCAGATTGTATCTGAAAAACTATTTCAATATTTTGTAGGAAATAGTATTCACAGTTTTTTTTTTACTTCCCAATTGAAAACTGCCTAATCTGTGACTGATTCTCATTTATTTCGTCGTTTCAGCAACAGTGCATCACCCAGCGTAGTATTAATCTATGTCGATTATCACCCGCAAATATGTCATCAAAAATAAATTACGATTATAAAAATAAGTGAATCAAAAAGTGCCTGCCTAGGGCGCGCGACTGTTCGTTTACGAGCTTCGCGCTCGATGGAATATTTATCTTGCGTCTTTGTATATTCCTTACACTTGTGCACAGATTTTTTTACAGTAAAAGTCAAAACGTCGACAACAGTAATTTGGTGATAGTGACTTCTTTTTTGTTAGAACTCCTTTGGCTTTAACGAATACATTCTCATCACGTATTTCGTGCTTCGCACTCGAATTTATATCTCAACTTGTATATCATATCCATAAATGTATATTATTACAATTTAGAAAATGCATTGATATTAAAACAGACGTACTTTAATTGTCTCTTTTTAAAAAATGCGCATTCCTTAAAAAAATTTGTTATTAAACATTTTACTGCAACTTCTGCCGGTTTTTCAAAAACTGAATTTACTCATTTCCGATTTTATTTTTACGATTTTAACGTAGCACATACGGTCTACACATCAGCCTTACCTTTTTTTAACCTCTAAATTAAATCCCTACCTCAGTGAACGGCAAAACTTTTATTAACGAGGGCTTAAGGGCGGGGGGGGGGATTAGTTTCAACAAAAGTCATAGCTAGTTAGTGTTTTATGCTGAGAAGAAAAAACCAACCTTCAGCAGCGTTGTGTTAGATGGGAGTTCATACAGGGTGAACACGCTGACGCTTACATACATTGCGCTCTTGATTGCTAGCTGAATTGCACAACAGCAGGGAAGAAGCCATTGTACAGGGGAATTTTCATATTTCGCGACTTTAAAGTTGCATTCGGATCGACCATTCGGTCAAGTCCGTGCACCTTCAGATTAAGTTTATCATAACTTCCATGGTTTCGTACGAAACTTTAAATGGATACAACTGTCAAAACAAGATAGGTTATGTTACATAGTAATTACAAATAAAAAAAGTGTTTAATAAATAATGAAGTGAGACATGTGAACTGAGAAGTAAACGTCAGTTTTCTTCTATACCAATAATATTATGGAATGGCTGCTGACTGACAAATGCTATAAAATGGTAACAATATTCTGTGATTTTAGTGGGCGAAGAGTGAATCGTGTTTAACGCTTATTTTCGGCAAAAAATGTATGTTATAAATGGAGAGGATATGTTTTAAATAAAGTGAATAAAGTATGACATGCGAAAACTTTAAATTGACATTACCTACAATTGCTTACAGCGATTTGGGCGAAAAGGTGAATCCGAACATAACCTCGAATTATGGCAGATCAGCCAGACAAGTTTATTATACTTTCGATTGTTTATAATTTACCAAAGAAATGTCTTGTGGTTTAGTATGTTCATTACTGACAGTGTCGGCAGTAATAATTTAAACAATAAGTACTTAATAATAATTTAACAATCATGACTTATTAATAATTTTAATAAGTAACACGTTCTTCCTGACATTAATAACTGATTTCCATTGTCTTTTTTAAGAGATCGATCAAAGATGAAATACACATCAGGAAATTAAGATGGATTTCGTGCATTTCAGCTGGTTGATTTCAATGAACATTATTGGAAAACCGTTATCTCTAGACCTTATCCCAAGACTGGGGATTGATCAGACTAAAATGAATTCTAATACAATCTGATGGTATAGGTGTAACAAATAAATATCTCGAGGTAATTTATCTTGTCTGAATTTCTATTGATAAAATATTTACGAACTTTTTTGTATATTAGAAAATGTTTTCTCTGGACCTCATCCTAAAATTTGGTTTAATCAACCACTAAAATGAATTAGAGACTCGTTAGTGATAGAATTGTATCAGAAATAAATCTACGCAATATATTTTAGGTCAGAATTGTTATTCTAATTTTTTTAGAAATTATTCTATTTTCGAAAAATGCTACCTCGGGATCTGATTCCCAAACTGGCATTCAGTCAGCATCGGAAATTAGTTTTAATTCACTTTGATGGTATAGGTTTATCAAAAACGTATCTCGAAGAAATTTAACTTGCATTAATTTTTATTAATAAAATATTCAGGGATTTTCTTCTATTTTAGAAAATGTTTTCTCTGGACCTCATCCTAAAATTTGGTTTAATCAAACACTAAAATAAATTAGAGCCTCGTTGGTAATCCAATTGTATCTGAAATAAATCTAGAAAAGGTATTTTAGGCCAGAACTGTTATTACAATTTTTTCAGAAATTATTCTATTTTCGAAAAATGCTATCTCTGGATCTAATATCCAAACTGGCATTCAATCAGCCTCTAAAATTAATTCTAATTTCATCTGATGGAATAGGTTTGTTTAAAAGATATCAAGAAGAATTTGAATTCGCCTGAATTTCAAGTATTAAATTATTTAACGTTCTTTTTTTGGATTTCAGAAAAAGTTTGCTCTGGACCTCATCCTAAAATTTGGTTTATTCTACCACTAAAATAAATTAGAGACTCGTTGGTAATCGATTTGTATCAGAAAAAAATCTAGACAATATATTTTAGGCCAGAATTGTTATTTTAATTTTTTTAGAATTCATTACATTTTCGAAAAATGATACCTCTGGATCTGATTCCCAAACTGGCATTCAATCAGCCTCTAAAATTAATTTTAATTCAATCGGATGCAATAGGTTTAATAAAAAGATGTCTCGAAGAAATTGAATTTGCCTGAATTTTAAGTATTAAAATATTCAGCGTTCTTTTTTTGTATTTCAGAAGAAGTTTGGTCTGGAACTTATCCTAAAATTTGGTTTAATCAATCACTAAAATAAATTAGAGACCTGTATGTGATCGAATTGTAGCAGACATAATTGTAGACAAGATATTTTAGGCTAACATTGTTATTCGATTTTTTTAGAAATCCTTCTATTTTCGAAATTTCTATCTGTGGATCTGATTTCCAAACTAGCAATCAATCAGCCTCGGAAATTAGTTCTAATTTATTTTGATGGTATAGGTTTATCAAAAAGACATTTCGAAGATATTTAACTTGCATGAATTTCGATTAGTAAAATTTTCAGGGATATTTTGTATTTTATAAAATGCTTTCGCTAGACCTCATCCCAAAATTTGATTGGGTCAAACAATAAAATAAATTGGAGACTCGTTGGTGATCGAATTGTATGAGAAATAAATCTATACAAGATATTTTAGGCCAGAATTGTTATTCCAATTTTTTTTAGAAAATATTCTATTTTTGAACAATGCTATCTCTGGATCTGATTTCCATACTGGTATTCAATCAGCCTCTAAAATTAATTCTAATTCAATCTGATGCAATAGGTTTATTAAAAAGATATCTCGAAGAAATTTAACTTGCCTGAATTTAAATGAATAAAATATTTAGAGACATTTTTATATTTTAGAAAATGTTTTCTCATGACCTCATCCTAAAAGTTGGTCTGATCAACCAATAAAATAAATTAAAGATACGTTGGTGATCGAATTGTATCAGAAACAAATCTATACAAGATATTTTAGGCCAGAATTGTTATATAAATTTTTTTAGAAAATATTCTATTTTTGAAAAATGCTATCTCTGGATCTGATTACAATACTGGCATTCAATCAGCCCCTAAAATTAATTCTAATTCAATCTGATGCAATAGGTTTAATAAAAAGATATCTCGAAGAAATTGAATTTGCCTGACATTTTAATTATTAAAATACTTAGCGATTTTTTGTTTTTCAGAAAATGTGTTCTTTGGACATCATCCTAAAATTTTGTTTAATAAACCACTAAAATAATTTAGAGACTCGTTGGTGATCTAATTGTATCAGAACTAAATCTAGATAAGATATTTTAGGCTCGAATTATTATTCGATTTTTGTAGAAATCATTCTATTTTCGAAATTGCTATCTCTGGATCTGATTTCCAAACTGGCAATCAATCAGCCTCGGAAATTAGTTCTAATTTATTTTGATGGTATAGTTATATCAAAAAGACATTTCGAAGAAATTTAACTTGCATGAATTTTAATTAATAAAATGTTCAGGGATTTTTTTGTATTTTAGAAAATGCTTTCGCTATACCTCATCCCAAAATTTGGTTGGGTCAAACAATAAAATAAATTAGAGCCTCGTGATCGAATTGTATCAGAAATAAATCTATGCAAGATATTTTTTTCAGAATTGTTATTTAAATTTTTTTAGAAAATATTCTATTTTTAAAAAATGCTATCTCTGGATCTGATTTCCATACTGGCATTCAATCAGCCTTTAAAATTAGTTCTAATTCAATCTGATGCGATAGGTTTAAAAAAAAATATCTCGAAGAAATTGAATTTGCCTGAATTTTAAGTATTAAAATATTTAGCGTTCTTTTTTTGTATTTCAGAAGAAATTTGCTCTGGACCTCATTCTAAAATTTGGTTTAATCAATCACTAAAATAAATTAGAGACCTGTATGTGATCGAATTGTGAGTTAGTGATCGAATTTTATCGAAACGTGATATCTTGACGTGATATTTTGGGACAGAATTGTTATTCGATTTTTGTAGAAATCATTCTATTTTCGAAATTGCTATCTCTGGATCTGATTTACAAACTGGCAATCAATCAGCCTCGGAAATTAATTCTAAATTATTTTTATGATATAGTTTTATCAAAAAGACATTTGGAAGAAATTTAACTTGCATGAATTTTAATTAACAAAATGTTCAGGGATTTTTTGTATTTTAGAAAATGCTTTCGCCAGACCTCATCCCAAAATTTGATTGGGTCAAACAATAAAATAAATGAGAGACTCGTGTGTGATCGAATTGTATCAGAAATAAATTTATACAAGATATTTTTTCCAGAATTGTTATTTAAATTTTTTTAGGAAATATTCTATTTTTGAAAAATGCTATCTCTGAATCTGATTTCCACACTTGCATTCAATCAGCCTTTAAAATTAATTCTAATTCAATCTGATGCAATAGGTTTATTAAAAAGATATCTCGAAGAAATCGAATTTGCCTAAATTTTAATTATTAAGATATTCAGCGATTTTTTTGTATTTCAGAAAACGTGTTCTCTGGACCTCATCCTAAAATTTGGTTTAATCAGCCACTAAAATAAATTAGATACCTGTATGTGATCGAATCGTAGCAGAAATAATTCTAGACAAGATATTTTAGGCTAGAATTGTTATTCGATTTTTTTTAGAAAATATTCCAGTTTTGAACAATGCTGTCTCTGGATCTGATTTACAAACTGGCAATCAATCAGCCTCGGAAATTAATTTTAATTTATTTTGATGATATAGTTTTGTCAAAAAGACATTTCGAAGAAATTTAACTTGCATGAATTTTAATTAACAAAATGTTCAGGGATTTTTTGTATTTTAGAAAATGCTTTCACTAGATCTCATCCCAAAATTTGATTGGGTCAAACAATAAAATAAATTAGAGACTCGTTTGTGATCGAATTGTATCAGAAATAAATCTATACAAGATATCTTTTCCAGAATTGTTATTTAAATTTTTTTAGAAAATATTCTATTTTTGAAAAATGCTATCTCTGAATCTGATTTCCACACTGGCATTCAATCAGCCTTTAAAATTAATTCTAATTCAATCTGATGCAATAGGTTTATTAAAAAGATATCTCGAAGAAATTGAATTTGCCTGAATTTTAATTAAAATATTTAGCGATTTTTTTGTATTTCAGAAAATGTGTTCTCTGGACCTCATCCTAAAATTTGGTTTAATCAACCACTAAAATAAATTAGAGACTCGTTGCTGATCTGATTTCCAAACTGGCATTCAATCAGCCTCTAAAATTTATTCTAATTCAATATGATGCAATAGGTTGAATAAAAAGATATCTCGAAGAAATTTAATTTGCCTGAATTTTAAGGACTAAAATATTTAGCGTTTTTTTTTTTTTTGTATTTCAGAAGAAGTTTGCTCTGGACCTCATCCTAAAATTTGGTTTAATAAGTCACTAAAATAAATTAGAGACCTGTGTGTCATCGAATTGTAGCAGAAATAATTCTAGACAAGATATTTTAGGCTAGAATTGTTATTCGATTTTTTTAGAAACTATTCCGTTTTCGAAATTGCTATCTGTGGATCTGATTCCCAAACTGGCATTCAATCAACATTGGAAATTAATTCTAATTCAATCTGATGCACTAGTTCTATTAAAAAGATATCTCGAAGAAATTGAATTTGCCTGAATTTGAATTATTAAAATATTTAGCGATTTTTTTGTATTTCAGAAAATGTGTTCTCTGGACCTCATCCCAAAATTTGGTTTAATCAACCACGAAAATTAATTAGAGACTCGTTGGTAATCGAATAGTATCAGAAATAAATCTAGACAAGATATTTCAGGCTAGAATTGTTATTCCAATTTTTTCAGAAATTATTCTATTTTCGAAATTGCTATCTCTGAATCTGATTCCCAAACTGGCATTCAGTCAGCATTGGATATTAATTATAATTCACTTTGATGGTATAGGTTTATCAAAAATATATCTTGAAGAAATTCAAGTTGCCTGAATTTAAATTATTGAAATATTTAGGGATGTTTTTGAATTTAAAAAAATGTTTTTTCTGGACCTCATCCTAAAATTTGGTTTAATGAACCACTAAAGAAAATTAAAAACTCGTTGGTAATCGAATTGTATCAGAAATAAATCTATACAGGATATTTTAGGCCAGAATTCTTATTTCAATTTTTTTAGAATATATTCTATTTTTGAAAAATGCTATCTCTGGATGTGATTTCCATACTGGCATTCAATCAGCCTTTAAAATTAATTCTAATTCATTCTGGTGCAATAGGTTTATTAAAAATGTATCTCGAAGAAATTAAATTTGCCTGAATTTTAATTATTAAAATATTTAGCGATTTTTTTGTATTTCAGAAAATGTGTTTTCTGGACCTCATGCTAAAATTTGGTTTAATCAACCCCTAAAATAAATTAGAGAATCGTTGGTGATCGAATTGTATCAGAAATAAATCTAAACAAGATATTTTAGGCCAGGATTGTCATTCTAATTTTTTTAGAAAATATTCTATTTTCGAAATTGCTATCTCTGGACCCGATTTCCAAACTGGCATTCAATCGGCCTCTAAAATTAATTCTAATTCAATCTGATGCAATAGGTTTATTAAAAAGATATCTCGAAGAAATCTAATTTGCCTGACTTTCAAGTATTGAAATATTTAGCGTTCTTTTTTTGTAATTCATAAAAAGTTGGCTCTGGAGCTCATCCTAAAATTTGGTTTAATCAACCACTAAAGAAAACTAAAAACTCGTTGGTGATCGAGTTTTATCAGAAATAAATCTAGGCGTGATATTTTAGGCCAGAATTGTTATTCCAATTTTTATTTAGAAATGATTCTATTTGCGAAAAATTGCTATCTCTGGATCTGAATTCCGAACTGGCATTCAATCAACCTCAAAAATTAATTCTAATTCATTTTCACAGTATAGGTTTATCAAAAAGATATCTCGAAGAAATTCAACTTGCCTGAATTCAAATTAGTGAAATATTTAGGGATGTTTTTGAAATTAAAAAAATATTTTTTCTAGACCTCATCCTAAAATTTGGTTTAATCTACCACTAGAGAAAATTAAAAACTCGTTGGTGACCGAATTTTATCAGAAATAATTCCAGAAGTGATATTTTAGGACACAATTGTTATTCCAATTTTTTTTAGAAATTATTCTATTTTCGAAAAATGCTATCTCTGGATCTGATTTCCAAACTGGCATTCAATCAGTCTCTAAAGTTGATTCTGATTCAATCAAAAAACGCACGATATAAAAAAAGTCACGAGAGGAAAAACATTTCTTTTTAAAATTTCTACAAGACTGTCATAAGAGATTTTTGAATTTTCTTGAAACAATAATTTAATAATATAAAATGCAAAGAATAAATATCTGAGTGCGAGGCGCGAGTTAACCCATTATCGACCGCAAAGAGCGAGATTCAACAGTCGCGCACTCTAGGCGCGTTCAAACATGCAAGCGAAGTTCCGAAAGTTCATAAGCACTATTTTGACAATTCTTTCGAAGAGGCAAAAAGCGCTCTAAAAAATTTAATTTTCTATTTAGGAAAAAAAGGGTACTAACAGACTTAAAATGTCTAATCTTCTAAGATACCACAGTACAGTATTCGGGCGTGCAAGAATTAATTAAAGAGACTCTTTGCTTCGTCATTTTATGCGTTGATTGAAAAAGAATTGCTGATGGAGGACAGAGAATTGACGAAGATATTCCAGTTTCATGTAGAGCACGGTTCTTGACATATACACTGTTATCACGCTGCCTCTCAAAAGTTGTTTTCTTTTCAAGTTTTAGGGTCCTGCATTCACTTAAATTTTAAGAATGCGGACAATTTTTAGAAATTCTATTATAGTATTAAAAATTAAAAATAATTTTCCTTCACAAAAGTTTCAGACCCTCCACTAACTTATTTTTTGTAGTCAACACAGAAAATAATGGTAAAGAAATCAAATAGTTGTTTTAGTTCAAACTCTTGAACGGTCTTTGGACCAAAAAAAATTAATTATAAACGCCGATGATTGAAATACCCTCAAGCAACTTTTATATTCTTGAGAAATTTCTCCAGTATCATTTACAGCCTGTTTAGAGTAGTAGCATCAATTTTTGGCACCCCTCACCCTACGAATTGCTTCCACCTTTTCTGATTTCATAGACAACACAGTTTTTTAGCATGTTTTGTCTCAATTGAATTCTACCACAAGTTTTAAGTCAAATGCATGTATTTATTATTCAATGCACAGCAGAAGTAAGCCTCGACTGGCATACAAGACGAATTTTCGCTTGCAATTCCTCCACTGTAGCGACATTATCGAATATATAAGTTTCACCTTTTAGAAGACCCCAAATACTGTAATCCATTGAGGTTAAATCACAAGAAGGCGGAGGCCATTCTACTAATCCGCCCATTCCTATGTGTCTTCCGCTAAAAAAATTTCGAAGGATTTCTATAGCTTCCCAAGTTCGATGCAGTGGTATGCCATCATATTGATAATAAAGCGGCCTCTGAAAATTGTAAACAATTTTCTTCTATGAGTAAATAAGTTCAATTTTTAGGATAAAATTGAGTAACATAGATGCTTTTGTGTAAATTAATGATTCATTTTTATAAGGATTCCTAATTAATTGATTTAAAAAAAGAGATGACGTATTCTTGAATAAATATTGCAAGAGACAAATTTACAAATTATATTTACAGGATCGTTTGCAGTAACGTATTGGATTTCAGGCAAAATTTGATCTCTCAACATGGTCACATATTTTTCACTATTAAGAGCACCCTCAATAAAAAATGGTCCAATAGCGTGGTCACCAAGAATCCTTATTTGAAAAAAGTTAGAACATTCAGATATTGCACATCGTATTATTTAAAATTTTGTTCGCTTTGAAATAAGAAGGTCAAACTTTTCTTATGTTTGGAGATTTTTTGAGTGAGGAAAATAAAATTATTATTTTTTCATTTAAGAATAATTTTAAGGACTGAAGAAGCCAAAAACTAAACTTTAGAATTTCCATTTTATCGAAATTTCCACAATTTTTCTCGATCAATAATACACATTTTCCGCTTTACAAGTATCATACAAATTTGAAAATTTTCTGAGTAAATAGAAAAATATTTATTTATAATTTAATGTAAAAAAATAAAAAATGAAATATTTAAAAAATATAAATTATTTACTAGAAACTAAACTTTCCACTTTCTCTGAAAACACTAGATTCATTTTTCAATAATGAATATACCTAACCATACATTGACTTTACTCTGCTATTTGCTGTTGTTATCCGAAAGTTTCCTTGGATTTTCTGTACTCCATGTTCGTAAATTTTGTCGGTTTCTTTTTCCATTCGTGTACCAATTTGACTCGTCTGTAAAGCAAATCACATCTATCAGGTCTCGATTCCTTTCTAGCATTTGTTGCATTGTTGCACAAAACGCTAACCTTCGAGCTGCGTCACCCGGGATCAGTTTTTGTACAAAATGCAGTTTGTATGGATGATACTTGTTATTTTTGAGTTTCTTCCGTGCAGTACTTTTGGGTACTCCGGCCTGCTCCTCTATGGTCTGAAGATTGATATGAGGATTTTCTTCTACAGCCGCAATGACTCTAACTTGAGTTTCCTCCGATATTTGACGGAATGGTCTATCTTTTTTTTGTGGTCATCCCTCAACCAGCCATTAATTTGTAAGGCCCTGGACCAACTCGTAATTGTTTGTCTTGATGGAACAGGCCTTCCCACAAATTCATTTCGAAATTGTTCTTGTGTTGCTTTAAAATCGAAAGGTCTCCAATACAACTGAACAGATCGAACTATTTTTGCAATAGTAAATTTATGATTTACTTCAGCACCATAGCACCATTAATTAAATTCCTATTATTTTTCATTATAGCTTAGGATATTACGCAACAAATGTATCACCGCACATAAAGTAAACTAATAATAATAATATGTCAATAAACAACTGAAAAGATTATTACCACCTATTTCTGAAGAACAAATAAATGGAAGAGTTGCCAACTTTGAAAAAAACTTTTGAACGATAGGGTTAGAGCACAAATTTTAGGCACCCTTAGCCATATTATTGGCGTATCAAAAACCAAATGAATTTATTTCATTTTTTTTGCATAATTCATAGCACTGAATAATAAATTCATGAATTTGGCGTAAAAATTGTGGCAGAATTCAATTGAGACAAAACATGCTAAAAAACTGTATTGCATGTTTATAAAATCAGAGAAGGGTGCCAGAAATTCGTGGGATGAGGGGTGCCAAGAATTGCTGCTACTATTCTAAACAGGCTGAAAATATGACTGGCTGATGGATATTAATTCTCAGATACAAATAAAATAAAATCGATTAAACGGTTTAAATTACATTTGTAAAAACGGTAAAAATCTCTAAAATAAAATTGACAGAAATCATAATTACAATATAAAATTCAAAAATCAAAATATCTAATGAAGAAAAATTTCTCAAGAATATAAAAGTTGCTCGAGGGAATTTCAATCATCGGAGTTTATAATCAATTTTTTCGGTCCAAAGCCCGCTCAAGAGTTTAAATTAATACAAATATTTGATTTCTTTACCATTATTTCTGCTTTGACTGCAAAAAATAATTTAGTTGAGGGTCTTAAACTTTTGATGAGGCAAATTATTCTTAATGTTTAATAGGACAATAGAATTTCTTAAAATTGTCCGCATTCGTAAAAAACAAAGTAAATGCTGGACACCAAAACTTGCCAAGAAAACAGCTTTTAAGAGGTAGCTTGTTTACTGTGTATATGTCAAGAACTGTGCTCTACATGAAACTCGATTATCTTCGTGAATTCTCTGTCCTCCATCAACAATTCTTTTTCAATCAAAGCACAAAATGATGAAGCCAAGAGCCTTTTCAATCCCTTCATGTACGCCTTAATTCTTTACTGGGGTATCTTAGAAGATTAGGCATTATGTATAGCACATACACATAGACTTTTGCATATCGCTCATTTATTTTATTTTTCATGCATTATGCATAGCACTGAATGGTAAATACATAAATTTTACGTTAAAATGGTAACAGAATTCAATTGAGACAAATAATGCTAAAAAATTATTTTTTGGTGACAGCAGAGAAGGATGCCAAGAATTTGTGGGGTCAGGGGTACCAAGAATTGCTCTTCGTATTCTAATCTGTCTGAAAATGATACTGGCGTAATAACGCGTAATAACGGGAAAAATCCCTAAAATAAAATTGACAGAAATCATAATTGCAACATAAGATTCAAAAATACAAAATTTCTATGATCGAAATTGCCAAAGAATATCAAGGTCGCTTGAGGAATTTAACTAAATATAAATATTTTGATACTTTATAATTATTTTCTGCGTTGACTACAGAAAAAAAATAGTGGAGGGTCTGAAACTTTTGATGATGGAAATGATTATTTTCAATTTTTAATACAATAATGGAATTTCTTGAAATTTTTCACATTGATTAAAGAGCAGATTTAGGCAGGACCCAAAACTTGCGAAGAAAACCGCTATCGAGAGCTAGCTTAATTGCTGTGCATCTTTAAAACCGTGCGCTACATCGAACTCGCTCAACTTCGTCCATTATCCCTCCTCCGTCAATTCTTCTTCAATCGACGCGTAAAATAAAGACGCAATTAGTCTCTTTCATCAATTCTTTTACGCCTTTATTCAGTACTGAGGTATCTTAGAAGCTTAGGTATGTTAGTACATTTGACTTTCCTAACTAGAAAATTCGATTTCCGAGAACGTTATTTGGCTCTCCTAATGCACCGTCAAAATGGTGCTTATTCCCTTTGGGAACGCCTTTATTCAAATCAAACTTCTTTATTCATAGAAAAAATTGTTTACGATTTTAAGAGGTAAAACTATATTATCAATATGATGACGTTCCACAGCATCAAACGAGACAAGCGTTCTTGTCGAAAATTGCCACAGCCTTTTTTCCTTCACAGGTGATACCGATAATATATATAGGACAACATCCAACTGAAAAGATGACACCTGAAATAAAATTTACGGAATTGGTGCCTTCATTTCTAACGGCATAATTTGAGCTCAAACAATAACTCAATCATATACACGGAAATAACATTTCGAGTAGATTTCAATTACACTAAAAGATTTGTGTTTTCTGATAAGATACCAATAATGTATGAATACAATATTTAGAAATGATAAAATAGATAATTATAGCAAAACTTGCGAAAAAATTAGAATAAAAATTCTGGCACAAAATATCGCTTCTGCATTTATTTCTGCTATACTAACGACTCTCTAATTTATTTTAGTGGTCGATCAAACCAAATTTTTAGATGAGATTTAGAGAAAACATTTTCTGAAATGCGAAAAAAATCGCTAAATATTTTATTAATTAAATTCAAGGCAAGTTAAATTTCTTCGAGATATCTTTTTGATACACCTATACAATCAAAATAAATTGGAATTAATTTTTTAGGCTGATTGAATGCCAGTTTGGAAATAAGATCCAGAGATAGCAGTTGATTGTGTTCCTGGACTATTTTTTAAAGGTATATGGCTCTTTTGACTGATTCTGCCATGGCCATATATTCGGCTTATGTTGTGGACAATGCAACGGTCCTCTGCTTTGTGGAGTCCCATGAGATAGGACTTCCTCTGAGTATGAACATGTATCCTGATTAAAACTCTCGATCCTCAATGCAGCCTGCCCAGTCTGCGTCTACAAATGCTTGGATTGGTCCTGGGTTTTTCTTGCACACGAGTTCTATTTCGACGGTTCCCTTGAGATAACGCAACACACGTTATGCTGCCTTCCAATGTTCTACTCCGTAACTGTTGTTGAACTTCCTATCCTGTTAACAGCATAGGCGATGTCTGGGCGGGTCGTCACTGACAGGTAAGTTAGGCAAACGATTTCTTAGATAGTTGGCTGTATTCACACCTTCAGCCCAAAACGAATCCGGAAGATTGGCTTCCATAAGGATATAGCTAGCTGTTTCGAGTAGTGTCCTGTTCTTTCTATCCGCTGTGCCGTTCTGCTCTGGATTGTCTGGCACTGTCAGTCTTCGCTTTATTCCGCGATTCTTGATTTAACTGTCAAATTCATTGTTCACATATTCTCGTCCGTTGTCGGACTGAATAAATTGTACTTTCTTACCTTTTTGTCTTTCTACCAATTCTATAAACTCCTTTGTTGCATTAAATGTGTCTGCCTTGAATTTTAGGAACTTAACCTCACACCACGTGGAGTAGTCGTCGATGAATTCAACGTAGTACTTTGCTCCTCCAAGTTAGGTCGTCCTTGCCGGTCCCCATACATCTGTATCTATGATCTGTAGCATATCTGTGTTGCCAGTATATTCCTTCGGGATTGGGGTTCTCGACATCTACCCCTTAAAACAAACTTCACACTTGATTTCAGTAGCTGTATCCGTCAGCTGGACTCCTGTGACGTGCCATAGCGTCTGAAACGTCTTTTAAGTTCGCGTGGCCGAACCGTTTGTGTAAAGTTTCGAGTGTTTCTTTACTTATTTTTACATTAGAAACCGCACATGCACTTTCTCCGATTTCTTGCACACAGTACAAATCCCCGATTCTTTTCGCGTAAAGTTCGGTATTACCTTTATTGTCGATGATCTTCGCTGATTCTTTTTGGAATAACACACTAAATCCACGATCCGTGATTTTAGCCACTGATAGGAGGTTCGTCCTCAGATCAGGCGCTTGTGACGTATTCTCGAGCGAGACACCTTTTAAGTTACCGTTCACTTTCGTAGTGAATTTGACTGTTCCTTTACCCAAAATTTCCGTTGAGGAGCTGATAGCCAGGTTTAACACTCCATGGTCAGATTCCGTAATATTACGGAAACTTCTCTTGTCGTCGCACAGATGAGTTGTCGCTCCGCTATCCAGGCACCAACTTTTGCGCAAATCTGGCGGCTGCCGATTCAACACATTTAAACACGCTTCTCCCGCGCACTTTGCAAACTGTTATTTATTTTTATCAAATCTACATTCGGATTTTATATGTCTGAATTTTGTACACACGAAACATCTCATTTGATCTGGTGATCTTTTTTCTGTGTCAACACTTTCCCTCACTTCCGTTGTAAATTTCCGGCTCTCTCGTTTACCATGTTTGTTCACGAACATGGCGTCTGAACTTTCGCCTTATGTGTTGTTTCTCCGAGCATCGTGCTTTTCGATTATTTTTGTTCGGATCAAGTCTGGAGTAGGTAAATTGTCTCTAGACTCTATAGCGCACCTGAAGTTTTCAAAACTGGCAGGAAGGCTATATAAAATCATAATTGTTAGCACCTGGGGGTTAATTTCAATTTTCATATCCGCTAGTTTATCTACGGTGTCGAAGAAGTCGTTCCGATGATCTCGGATGTTGCTCCCTTCCGCCACCTTGTGTAGCGTAAGCTTTTTCAATAACGTGGCCTTTCTTGCTGGCCCCTTGGATTGGAAGATTTCCTCTAATCGCAGTCACACTTCCCTCGATGTCACACAATTTTTCACTAGCTTAATTTCGTTTGTAGAGATCGATAGGATGATGTCCGATTTTGCCTTCTGGTCATTTTTCGTCCAAGCATGTTCCGCGGCGATGGGTTAATCATCCTCTCCCCTTTCTGGTTTCACGGCTTCACCATTTGCATATTCCCACAAATCGGTTTTTATTAGCACTGCCTGCATTTGCAGCTTCCACGTGTCAAAATTATTTTTGTTGAGGAGTTCGATCCTCATAGAATTCGCGCCGTTCATTTTGTTCTATTTCTTTTCCTTTACGTATCGTTAAACCCGGCACTTTTTTTGTTACGTTACACGTCGTCACACCCGACGCACTTTTTCTTTGTTACGTGTCGTTACACCCGACACATTTTTTCACTCGCGTAAAGACCTGCGCTCATAACCTATTAAGTCTGTAACCTGATAAGAGGAGGCTTTGTTGGGGGAATCAGAGGCAATGATTGAGAATCACAAAATCCGTGAAAAGGAGTATATTATAATGTGAAAGGATACTACATGAACGGTGTTACAAGACACGAAATAAAGCAGGCTTGTGCTCACTGAAGGGGGTTCGAGCATGCCACGCATGAGCTTACGCTTATTACTTGAATCGTTTACTTTAATTAACATAAACTCTTACTTCTAACATTTTTGATAAAACTATACTATGAAAATGAATTAGAATTAATTTTCGAGGCTGATTGAATGTCAGTTTGGAAATCAGATCCAAAGATAGCAATTTCTAAAATACAATCATTTCTAAAAAAATTGGAATAACAATTCTAGCCTAAAATATCTTGTCTAAATTCATTTCTAATATAATTCTATCACAACCGAGTCTCTAATTTATTTTATTGGTTGATTAAACCAAATTTTAGGATGAGGTCCAGAGAAAATATTTTTGAAGTGCAAAAAGATCCCTAAATATATTATTAATTAAAATTCAGGCAAGTTGAATTTCGTCGAGATATCTTTTTGCTACAACCATACCATCAAGATGAATTAGAATTAATTTTCGAGGCTGATTGTATCCCAGTTTGGAAATCAGATCCAGAGATCGCATTTTTCGAAAATATAATATTTTAAAAAATAATTGGAATAACAATTCTGGCCTAAAATATCTTGTCTAGATTTATTTATGATACAATTCTCTCCGCAGCGGGTCTCTAACTTCTTTTAGTGTTTGATTAAACCAAATTTTAGGATAATGTCCAGAGAAAATATTTTCTAAAATACAAAAAAACCCTAAATATTTTATAAATTAAAATTTTGGCAAGTTGTATGTATGTGTTTAATCTCTCCCTTTTACGGGTTTGAAGGCCTCCGATCCCTGTACGTATATTTAAAATTCCATCCTTAGTCTAACTTAACTCCTACTTATATTCTACTCTTTCGCATTAAGTAGCATAAACAATAGTAACAGTAGTGACATTAATTCCTGAAATAAGCGAGCTTCCAGGGCTTCCGTTTCTTCTTACCATAAAAAACGCATTTTCCACGATATTTAGAAGAATTTTCCCTTTTTACTGTCCGTTTTCAGGATCACCCATTTCGTATCCACATACTCTGCATAAATTCTCCTCTTCATCGTTCCAATATCTGCATGCTCTCACTCCTTCTCCCATTCTGAACCGTACAACCCTACTCCATTTTTCTTCCTTTTTTATTTTTTGCAGATATTCTGGTTCCGCCAACCCTTTAACCATCATATACCATCTATTGTACCTTGAATCTATAATTTTTGTCCATCTCTCTTCTCCTTGTCTTACTCATTGTTCTCCTTTCTTCCTTCCATTTTGAATTGCCCACATTACCTCTCGCTTCATTGTTCCGAATTTCGCCGGAACATGCTTGTGCAATTCTACTTGCCTCTCCCCTTTTTAGCTTCTCTTCAAACCTTCAGGCTCTCTTAATTTGTCTAGTAACCATATTTTCTCTTCCTAACTCTTCTTTTAACATATATCCTGGGCAACTCCAGCTACCCCCATTACCCACCTCAGAAATCGCTCATGCATGCTCTTTACTTTCCTATGTTCCTTTCATCCCCAAATCTCCACACCATAACACAACACCGCCCACACCAACGCATCAAACAACCAGACCCTCATTCTCCAATCGTTCATGAACCTTCTGTTTCCTATACCCCATGCTTGGCCCATTACTTTACTCGCACATTCTTTTCCTCACCTGCAGCTCGTTTCCCCCTTCTGCCTCAAACCAAAAACTTAGGTAACAGAACTCCTCCACAATTTCCACTTTTTGTCCGTTCATCTTCCAAACGTTATTTATTTTGCTCTTTCTATTTCTGAAACACATCACCTTTGTCTTATCTACGTTCACCGTCAGCTCTTTTGTTCCCACATACTCTTCGCAGATTCTCATCATTAGGTTCATCCCTTTCTCATTATCTGCTAATAGAACTACATCGTTCGCGTATGCTAGAGAGTATAGTTTGCTATTACCCAAAACCGTTCCCCCTTTCCCTTTCTCCTTTAGCTTCTCCTCTAAGTCTGCCAGTAGGATACTAAATAGTAACGGACTCAACGGGCACCCTTGACTTAGACCTCGACCTGTCCAGAAAACCTGCCCTTTTTTCTTTCCTATTTTCACCCTAATCCTGGTTTCAGTAAAAATTTCCTTTATCCTCTCCACCAACTTTTCCTCTACACCCCACTCTTTCATTGCCTGCTATAGAACTTTTCTGTTCACTGAGTCAAACGCTGCTTTGAAATCTACGAACAAAGCCACCATCAGATGAATTAAATTTTAGTATGAGGTCCAGAGAAAACATTTTCTAAATTATAAGAAAATCCGTAAATATTTTGTTAATAAAAATTCAGATAAGGTAAATACCTCGAGAAGTTTTTTTGATACACCTATACCATCAGATTGAATTAGAATTAATTTTAGGCTGATCAATCCCCAGTCTTGGGAGAAGGTCTGGAGATAACGGTTTTCCAATAATGTTCATTGAAATGAAGCAGCTGAAATGCACAAAATCCATCTGCATTTCCTGATGTGTACTTCATCTATGATCGATCTGAGAAAAAACGAAAAAATGGATAACAATTATTAATTTCAGGAATATATTGTTACTTATTAAAATTATTAATAAGTTATGATTGTTAAATTATTGTTAAGTAATTATTGTTAAAATCATTACTGCCGACACTGTCAGTAATAAACATACAAAACCACAAAACATTTCTTTGGAAAGTAATAAATAATCGAAAGTATAATAAACATTCCGGGCCGATCTGTCATTATTTCGAGGTTATGCTCGGAATCACCCTTTCGCCCAAATCGCTGTAAGTAATTGTAGGCAATGTCAATTACAGTTTTCGCATGTAATACTTCATTCACTTCATTTGAAACATATCCTCTCCATTTATAACATACCTTTTTTATGCCGCAAATAAGCGTTAAACGCAATTCATTCTTCGCCCACTAAAATCGCAGAATATTATTACCGTTTCATAGTATTTGTCAGCCAGCAGCCATTCCATAATATTATTGGCACAGAAGAAAACTCACGTTTACTTCTTAGTTCACATGTCTCACTTCATTATTAATTAAACATTTTTATTATTTGTAATTACTATTTAACATAATCTATCTTGTTTCGACACTTGTATCCATTTTAAGTTTCAAACGCAAGCATGGAAACTATGATAAACTTGATCCGAAGATGCACGGACTGACCGAATGGCCGATCCGAATGCAACTTTAAAGGCGCGAAATATGAAAATGCCCCCGTAAGATGGTTTATTCCCTGTGGTTGTGCAATCCGGGTACCAGTTAAGTGCGCCATGTGAGTAAGCTCCAGCGTGTCCACCCTGTATAATCTCATTTTCACATTCCCGGCCCACAGTGGGCAAAAAATGACATTTTTGGTTCAAAATAACGTATAGCCGACAAATATTGAGCGATTTAAACAACAAAAATTTGAAAGAAGCTATTCAGAATTTTAGGATAGTTGTCGAGCCTGATTTTTCAATTAGGTTTTCAACTTTTTATACATAAACAAATAAGACGAAAAAATGAGCATTTTATCTATTTGATGTTTACAGTGTTCGTCAATAACAGGAAAAGCGTTGAAATCGCCGAAGTTTCACAAACTAATATTAGCTAAAGATGTTTCAGTATTATATATTAAACAACAAAATTTTTTATAAACATATTATTTGTTGAAAAAATTTTTTCTATGATTTTCCATAGTCATACGTTTTTTTAGTTATATTGCAAGACATTTAAATGGAAATTATATGATATTAGCAAAAAATTTCTATTAAGATTATAATTCTTTATATTATAAACAAATTTTATGAACAAATGCAGTAATCAAGCATTTTTCGATAGAAAAATTCATTTTTTTCGATGTACATTTTTTTAAATTGGGAACTTTATGACATTTGCCATAAAATTCATAATTTGTTTATTAATCTTATGATCTTTTAAACAAATATAATAAACGAATGCATGATTCGGGCAATTTTCGGAAGAAAAATGCGGGTTTTTGAATGACAGTCTTTTCATATGGGAACGTGATAAGAATTTCAACAATATTCATAATAAGTTGATAAATTTGATTATTTCTTTAAACAAATATGATGGAAAAATGCATTAATCAGGCATTTGTTGACAGAAAAATTCGTTTTTTTTATATGTCAACAGTTTTAACTAGGATATCGAATAAAATAAGTTTTCCATCGACAGATGCTCAAAAATCAGGCTGGCCAACTCTCTTAGAAATCTTTTAGCATTTTTTCTATTTTTTTGTCTAAATCGGTGGAGATTTGTGGGCTGTACGCTATTTTGAACCAAACAAGTCATTTTTCTCCCCAATGTGCTTTGATTCCGAAACCAGAAACTCTTTTTTTTTAATAATCTTGTAAGGCATTGGAAAAGCAATGTTCATTTTCATGTGTTTTTTTAAATTTCGTTAATGTTTTAATTCGGGTAAATTTTGGTTTTATAAAAAAAAAGTTATTAGGATAAACTGTTCGTCTGACTGAATACTATGAATATCCGTACAGACAATATTTTTGAATAATGAAAAAAGTGGGCTAAAAAATATTCAAAATACGCTCACTTTTTGAGTTTTCGTCCAAAATGGCTGGCTAACGAACTTGACCTTTATTTTAGGACATTAAAAGAGTATACGAAAAAAAAGGCTGAAAAAAAGATTTGAATCCAAGGAAGCGAGGTCGTCAGCAAGGCTCTTTACAACTGAACTAGCAATGTTTGATGAACGTACATGCACGGGGACTGGTAGAGGTTTGGCAAACGTCGCTAACGTGATTTACAAACGCGCATAGTTCTTACAAGGGCCCAAAAATTCCGGGACACATGTTGATAAGAAACGGCGCCCTAATTCGGTGCGTGGCGCGAGGGTGACAGTTAGATTACAACTACAATTACAACGCATACAAACGTTGAAAAGATTGTTGGATTCCTGAAAATAATGATTTCTTCAACAAAAGGTTTGATTTTTCAACATTTTATTGATCTGAGGATCTCGTAAAACCCCGGATATTTTACTAGTTTTCTTTCTTTTGTTCTTAAATCCTTCGGAAAAAATATATAATGAGTCAGTGCCATATCTATCAAAAAAAAATTTGAAGTGGGATTTAACCAACACCCTAAATGCAATTATTTAAATGAAATATGATAGAGTGTCGGTTGTTGAATGTATTCTTGAAAAGAGGAAAGATACTCTTTTTTATTTACGTGATATTTTGAAGGTATGGCGAAATTAATTATACAACAAATTGACGATAATGCTGCTTATTAGAGAAGTTATATAGAACTTAAAAAATTATACAAATACCAAGACGACAAAAAAGTCTAAGCCAATGCTTTTTTGAAATTTTTCAGTATAAAAAAATAAATGCAAATATTGACGCAACAATAACCTGGTTTAATTTTCACTACACTATCTTTATTTCACACCTATTACTCACGGAAGGTTTTTAAGTTCTACACATTCTCTGTCAAACTTCTGCGTCAATTTTTAGTATAATTTATTTTATCAAATCTTTAAAATAGCAGGTAGCCAAGAATAAAATTGTTACTCCTTCTGAAAATAAATCCAACAACCAATGTAACATCACATTTTACTTCAAGAAAGCGGATAATACGTAATCATTTACTGATCAGGTAGTGATTTTCAAATAACCTAGTAATATATTTGACTTAGTGCGTAGTCGCATGGAGGTATATTAGTAGAGTAGTGGAACAGTTTTGACAAAGGAAGTACATTAGCAGTGACCTTAATGGTCAAAACTGTTCCACTATTCTACCAATCTACCTCCATGAAACAAAAGGTATTATAAACCTAGATATAGCACGGAGCGTCAGAGTGGGGAACTATATATATAGACATCAGCTTTTATGCTGCAATTGGCGAAAGACAGAGCCAAGTGAGAAGATGCACTGTTGTACAGTTACTAAACTGGCAACGAACTTTTTTTCATTAAAGAAATGTTGAAAAAAAACTGTTTCTTTAATGAAAATCTTTTTTATTTATATTTTATTTTATTTTTACATTCTCATAAGAGAAGGTATTAGATTTTTAAAATTTTGTATCAGGGAAATTATATTTTTAAATTA
>NC_046666.1:97411354-97412966 GCF_010883055.1 Belonocnema kinseyi
TTGGTAAGAAATTTCCTTAACAAATTTATGTTGAACCTAATTTTTTAGGAAAAAATTCAACGTTTTTCTTTTCTTGACCTTTTTCATATCATGCGTTTTTTGTCTTAAAATGTTCATTTTAGTTTGTTTTTTCGGATTTTGAAAATTATCTAACTCTGATAATTTTCTTTTTATAGAAAAAAGTCAAGAGGATAAATTGTTTGAGTTTCTGCGTGCTAATTTTGTTCATAGTTCATAGAATTTTGAAATCTTGAAAAAATGTGGTTTTAAACATTTTGAAAACGTACTCACATTTTGAATTTTGATCCAAAATAGCTGGGTTGCGAACTTGTTCTTTCTTTTTAGACCTTAAAACAGTGTGCCAAAACAGAATCCAATCTGATAAATTTTTCGAAAATTATCGTGCCTACAGAATACACATTACAGACAGACAAACACCTTCGTAAAAATCGTTTTTCTGACTCAGTGGGTCTCAAAACGTCGAGATTTGATGAAAACCGACAAAATGAAATTTTACATAAAACCAATACCTTCTCATTAGGGTGAGAATGTAAAAAGACCATTACATACGAAATAGCTCTCACTTCGATTATATGAACAGCAACACATTATTAAATTGAACAAAATTTAATTAAATTTTCGAGTTGGAGGAATATGAAACTTTCAAATATTTTATATTTTAGCTTTACGATTTTTCACCGTGATAAATTGCAAAATTACCAAAAAACGTGTTTTGTTCATTAAATCAGATTACGTTTAGACATACGGTTAAAAACTAAAAAAAAAAGATAGTGAACACCTCAGGAGACTGTCCTCCATTGATCTCATTAGGCAAAATCGTATTTTTTGGCCGACCCAATAAATACCGTTCAATGTCTCAATGTGACCCAATAAACACTGTTAAATCTCTATAAAATTCATCCTAGAAAAACACTCGTTTATTATTATTTTTTGACTTTTGAAAACGTGAATTTGATTGGAGTTCTTATGTTATTCATGCAAAATAAGTTTCACTGCTCTACATTTTATTTTACATGTCATTTTGATGCTTTTAATTTGGCGACCTTATAAACACCGCTTTATATATATTTCCTCCCACGCGTTTATACATACGGTTAAAAACTAAAAAAAGATAGTGAACACCTCAGGATGCTGTCCTCTATTGCAGCGATTCCCAAACTAGTGCCGCCGGCCGATGAGGCTGCTGCCGGCAGGGGTTGCCACCCCGGGCCGGGCAGCTAGGCAGGCTCCGAGGCAGGCTCCCCGCTGTGAGCAGAAGGCTACTTTCCTCGACTTTCGTGTACCTACCATGAAGGACCCTTTCATTGTTATGAACTTGCAATAACTGAAATTATAAAGACTTAGCTCAATTAAATTTTAATTGGCTGAATGAATTTCGTGATATAATTTGAAGAAAATGAAAACAAAGTTTTTGAAAATCGGTTAATATCCGAACTAATAAATGAAATACTTACAAATCTTGTGAATGCAACAAAAGTGCCATAACTCCTGAAGTTATTATCCGATCTTCTTCTACCTTTTTTTAACGTTTATTTGATAATCTAACAAATCTAACGGAATTTATTAAAATTCTATTGATTAATATTTAACC
>NC_046666.1:97413066-97414904 GCF_010883055.1 Belonocnema kinseyi
TCTTGTTTAATCACATAAAATATTCAATAATAATTTGAACAATAATTCCAACTGACTGACAAATAGATATCTAATATGGAATATTTTAGAATGGAAATAAATTTTTCAAAATGCAAAAATTCGAATTTAAACATTGTTTTTACCCCCTCCACTCTGACTCGAAAAATCCATTGAAAATGATTTTTAAAATCGGGAACTATAGCTAGAATGAACTAATTGTCCCAAAAAAAACCTGAAGGTATCGTTGAAGGCCTCTCATCCATACCCCTGGGTGATTTTTGAATCATTTAAAAAAAATTATTATTTAAACAATGATATTGTTTATAATACTTATAATTTGTTTAAACAATCATTGAACAACAATTCCAACTGACAGACAACTAGATATCTAATATGAAATATTTTAGAATGGAAATAAATTTTTCAAAATGCAAAAATTCCAATTTAAACATTGTTTTTACCCCCTCCACTGTGACTCGAAAAATCCAATGAAAATGATTTTTAAAATTAAGAACTATAGCTAGAACCAACTAGTCGTCCCAGAAAAAAACTGAAGGTATCGTTGAAGGTCTCTCATTCATATTTCTAGGTGATTTAGGAATCATTAAAAAAAAAATGATCATTTAAACAATGACATTGTTTATAATACTTATAATTTGTTTAAACAATCAGTAAACAACATATCCGACTAACTGACAACTAGATATCTAATATGAAATATTTTAGAATGGAAATAAATTTTTCAAAATACAAAAATTCCAATTTAAACATTGTTTTTACCACCTCCACTCTGACTCGAAAAATCCATTGAAAATGATTTTTAAAATGGGGAACTATAATTTTTGCATTTTGAAAAATTTATTTCTCTTCTAAAATATTCCACATTAGATATCTAGTTGTCAGTCAGTTTGAATTGTTGTTCACTTATTGTTTAAACAAATGATAAGTTTTATAAACAATAGCATTGTTTAAATAATAATTTTTTTTAATGATTCAAAAATCACCTAGAGATGTGGATAAGAGGCCTTCAACGATACCTTCAGTTTTTTTCTGGGACGATTAGTTCGCTCTAGTTATAGTTCCCACTTTTATAAATCATTTTCAATGGATTTTTCGAGTCATAGTGGAGGGGGTAAAAACAATGTTTAAATTGGAATTTTTGCAGTTTGAAAAATTTATTTTCATTCTAAAATATTCCATATTAGATATCTAGTAGTCAGTCAGTCGTAACGGTTGTTCACTGATTGTTTAAACAAATTATAAGTTTTATAAACAATAACATTGTTTAAATAATAATTTCTTTTCAATGATTCAAAAATCACCTAGAGATATGGATGAGAGGCCTTCAACGATACCTTCAGTTTTTTCTGGGTCAAACTTTAATACTACTGTAGCCATAGCATCACACTTCAGAATTTAAAGCATGATCAATTTTTTAATATTTTAATAATATTTTATTTGATCAACAAAATAAGAAACAATAGCATATGCTTTTGAATAATTGTGTGTGAGGGACTATCTAGATTCTATAAAGACCCTATTAATAGGTCCTTATTGGGTTGCCTACTGATAACCTGGCTAGCTGAGCGTGACGCTTTCGTTTGTGCCCTCGATAGATTGCCACTTTAGGGCCTCGGTTTACTCCACTTCGTTAATTACCTGTCATATCTCATGCCCCTAGTTTTTTTCCACTTTTTACTGAGTGAGGTAATAATATAAAAGTTACGAAACAACTATAAATATTTTTAAACTTACATAGAAATGTCATGATTATATGTTTCATCTATTCTACAAAAATGTTTTGTTACGGAAAAAAAAATATTTGCAATTTTCACAAA
>NC_046666.1:97415004-97418552 GCF_010883055.1 Belonocnema kinseyi
TCAAAATTAAATAAACAAAAGTGCAAATTTTTCATTATTTTTCTAGTGTTTGGGTAGAAAAAAAACTTTTTTTTACCGAAATCTACCAAGAGATAAATTGCTTAATAATCACTTCTATTTTATTTAAATACTAAAAGTGTAATTTCGGATATAATTTGATTTCGAAAGAAGCCCGCCTTATCAATATACTCGTATGTAGCAGTAAACATTAAATAATCGAAATTTCAATTTTTGCATTATTTTTCAAGAGGTTTGGCAGAAAGAAAACCTTTCTGAAAGAATCTCACATTATTTGATCTGGAATAAATGGGGTCATAAGCAAGGGCTTCGTCTCGATATGAAGTATACGCAGGTATAAGTTCTCCAATGTTACCGACATTGCAGTTTTCGCAAGGATAGTCTCAAGTCAAGAATAGATCAGTAGTGACCACTGGCGGTAAAGCCGGGTACTAAAAAACCGGTTTTCCGCAGAATTTTTCCTGGTTTATTTTACTTTGTTTTCAGCAAAACCTTGTTTAAAAAAATGAATAATTTAATCTTTTTTTATTGATATTATGTTTATTAGTACTTTCCGCATGGCGGGCTTCTCCCATTTTTAACATCCAAAATTTTCGGAATTCGATAATCTCAGATTTTGTTAATAAAAAATTTTGAAAATGAAAAAAATTAATTTTGAAGAGAAGCCCGCAATAGATTTCGATATACTTTTAACAGTGCAAAAAACATAATTTGAATTAATGCATTATTTTGCGAGTGGTTTTGCTGAAACTATTTGGAGGAAGTTACCGTTTCACCTTAAGTGTATATAGCGTGTTTTTTCATAAAAATCTGCCAGCGACGGGCGACCTGCTAAACACCCTTACGTATCTAATTCGCATTTTATAACGATAGGTTCTGAGAAGAATGGACTATCTTTTCGTTACCGTTAAGAATAAGCCTAGTTTCATATTTTATTAAATTGAGTAAACACGCAGAACCCTGGCAGACCAAAGGAACCGAATGGAGCCAATATAAAGTTCCCGTAAAGACCCCATTGGGTCCCCCATTCGGTTCCCTTTTTAAAAACTCAAAAAAAACAGCAAGATCAACTTTTAAACTGTTGAAATTCGGATTCTGCGTTAAATTTTCTATTAGAAACTCACGGAGTGATCGTAATACTTTTTTTTGCAGCGTTAAAAATTTTAAAAATATCGTTAACTTCACCTGAAGGCGACTTCAAGCGCTTCCATAATAGCTCAAGCAGAATGTTGCGCGCGAAGTTTAAAAATAAAATTCTCTTACTTGCATCGCAGCGTTATTGTCAGAGGTTTCCACTGCGTGGCGCTAGTATCCAGACTAAAAGAAGATACTAAAAGAAGATACATTTGAAGTCGCCTTCGGCCCATGTAAATGACAGGGATTTTTTTATGTTTTAAACGCTGTAAGAAAAAGTATTGCGATTACTCCGTGAGTTTCTAATGCAAATTTTAACGAAGAATCCGAATTTCAGCAATTTAAAAGTTGATTTTGCTGTTGTTTTTTTAGTTTTTTTAGTTTTTTAAAAAGGAACCGAATGGGGACCCAATGGAGTCTTTACGGGTACTTTTTAGAGACAATCAAGAACGAGAATAACCAAGAGGCCAACTGAAACCAAGGCACTTCGAGCGCTCCCGTTTTGATCGCGGGAGACTCAATTTCATCTGTTGTGATATTCCAATTCGGTCAATAATTTTACACATGAAAATGTAAAATTCATTATGTGAAAGAATAAAATAAAATGAAATTTATTAGGGCGACAGGTTTCGAACACTCGAAGCTTAAACTTCGTACAATTTCATAGAGATTAAAGAAACACAAACCGGACACGTTACCATCTACCTAAAACACATTAGATACTATGGGTATTTTTTGACGTTTAAATATTCTGTATCAAAAATGTGAAATATACGTTTTGAATAACCGCATTTTTTCCGTTCCAATAGCAGAGAATGTAAAAGGCAAAATAGAAACAGCTCGAACTCGATCTATTTTTGTGTAAAAGCTGTCAAAAAGTTGAATATAGCTGTCAATTTCTTCGTATTAAGAATAAAAATGCTTCAAAATTAGAATATGAAGTCATCGATAAACAACGAAAACAAGGGACGCTTTCATATTCACCTATATTATCTGATTAATTATTCTACATTTTCAATTAATTATAAATAATAAATCTTACAGTTTCCGCCAGGGTAAAATTAAAGAACTTTGGTAAAATTAAGTATCTCGATGTAATTTTCACATGGACATAGGAAACAAGGGACTAGGCATGCCATTGCGGGGGTGATACAATGAGGGGGGAGGTCCACCACCTTTTGATGTCCCGCGACAAACATGACAGCGCCCACATGTTTATATTTTCATGAACAGTTTGTCGGCAAAAATGCTCGTGTGCATAATCAAATGGCACATCGTAATATGGCGGCTCTCCCCACTCATGGAATTCTCCCCCCTCACGTGGATTCAACCCCGCTCGCCAAGTTAGGATGGCATGCCTAGTCTCGTGTTTCCTATATCCATGAATTTTCAATAATAGAAAAGTGATTTTACCGACGCATGGTATTTTTACATGCTGCGACTGAATTTTCCCTACTGAGTGTAAAGTTCGTACGAGGGAATTATAGTTTTATTTTAATCGAATGTGTAATATTACATTGCTGTTCGAGGGTACTTTTATTTACATCGCTAGAGGTTGTAATTTCATATACTTATGTAAAATTACACAGTGAATTGTGTGATATTTACAATGATACAATATGTAATTTTCCGAAACTTTGTAATTTTACACTAATCTTTTTTTTTACAGTGTATGAAAAATCATATATATATATATATATATATATATAAAGGTGGTTATTGGGTCTTTCATATGTATACATTGGCCGACCCAATAAACACCTTTATGTCCATCACACATTAGAGGTAAAACGTAGTTTATCGTGTCCTAAGTATTGAAATTAAATTTGTCTTTTACCGTGACTTGTATATGAAAAATTAAAGTTCATAGTTACTTCTGTAATTACTTGAAAACTCTATTTAAAGTGCTAATTTTAATATGTAACTATTTTTTGCAGATATAAAACATGATTATTGTTTACAATAATAGTAAAGTTTTTTCCCCATATAAGACAATAAAAAATCGAATTTGGATATCTATGTTAAAAATAATGAAAAACAGATTAATTTTCAACTCATAAAATTAATTCTCTACAAAAGACGATTGGTCTTAAACAACAATGATATAATGAAAATTTTCCTTAAAGACATTAATTTTTAATAAACAAAACAAAAATCAAGAAAATAGTTGAATCCTCAAGAAACAAGATAAGATTTTAACAAAGAAAATTAATTTTCTACCAAAAAGACGAATTTTCAGATAAAAAAATTAATTTTCAATTATAAATATACTTTTTCAGCCTAAAATTGCGCAGTTAAAATTTTAATAAAATAGTTGAATGCTCAATAAAAAAAAGCAATTTTTAAACAAATATTGGAACTTTCAACTAAAAAAGATAAATTTTTACTTTAAAATA
>NC_046666.1:97418652-97420624 GCF_010883055.1 Belonocnema kinseyi
GAGCTCCAAGGAGATTATGTTGAAAAATAAAAAAAAATTTACCCAAAAAAAATTGTTTTTATACTTCATTCTAAGGACTTATTGAACTACCCTCGTAATTACCTTCCTGATCGATTCAACGACTTGAATTGCAGAACCTGCCCAATGGTAAATGGATTCGATCTCCTTTGAAATAATTTTTATACCACTTTTTTTTTGTTGAAAATTAATTTTTCTTTAGAGAAAATTAAACTATGACATTTTTGGTAAAAAAGTAATTTTTTAATTAAAGTGTAATCTTTTTTAGTTAAAAATCTAACTAATTGTTTAAAAATGTATGGATTTTGTTAAAAATTCGTATTTTTTAGTAGAAAGATAATCTTGTTTGAAAAATCTTTTTGCTTATTTAGGATTCAACCATTTTACTGACAATTCTTTTTTTCAAAATTAATTTATTGAAGTGAAAATTTAACTTTCCATTTTTGGTTAAAAATTTATTGATATTTTTAATTGCAATCTGTTTTGGTAGAGAACTCAGATATTTTTTTAATTGCACTTCCTTAAGTTGAAATTTTTTTTAACTAAACACTGAACTATCCCATTTTTCGTTGAATATTAGGTTCACGATTGAAGCTTTATCTGTTTCGGTTCAAAACGAACCTTTTTGATTGCAAATTCAACTATTTTCTTAAAATTTTTTTCTTTTATTAATTTCTATAATGGCAGAATCTACTTATATTACTTTTGGTTAAAAAATTATATTTTTTATATTAAAATCATATATTTGCTTGAAACTTTCTAGATTTTGTAAAAACATTCGTAACTTTTTGTAGAAAAGTAATATTCTTGGTTGACAATTGATATTTTTCATTAAGGATTTAGTTATTTGCAAAAATTACTTTTCAGTTTGTCAAAAACAAATTTCTTTAAAAGAAATTTCGATTCTACAACTTTTGGTTGAAAATTGATATTTTAAATTGAAAATTGACCTTTTGTACTTAATAATTCAATTTTTAACATTTTTCTGTTTTGGTATAAAATTAATCCTTTTGGTTTAAAATCGACCTTTTTCGTTAAACATTGAACTATTTGGGAACAAAATTTATCTTTTCTGATGCAGTATTTAGAAATTCAGAACTTTGTTGAAAACTCGTTATTTTTGGTAGAAAAATAAACTTCCTAATTGAAATTTCATCTTTTTTCGAGGATTCTATTATTATATGAAAAATTCGTTTTTTGGTGAACAATTAATTTATTTAAGAGAAAAGTCGATTATACCACTTTTTATAGAAAAATGGTATTTAAAAGAAATTGATATATTTTTTTTAATATATATTTTTTTAAACCGTCTTTTTAAACAGGGAAATTTATCTTCGCGATTGAAAATTCATCTTCTTCATTGAGGGTTCAATTATTATTTGTTTGAAAATTCCTTCATAGTTAGTCAAAAATTAATTTATGTAAAATAAAATTGGATTATACCATTTTTGGTAGAGAATTGATATTTGAAATTAAAATTATATCTTTTCTAGTTGAAAATTTATCTTTTTGATTAAGAACAAAACTATTAATTTGCACATTATTTTCTTTTATTAAAAATTAAATTCTTTAACTAAAAATTTAACTTTCCCACTTTCCGTAAAAAATTGGAATTTTGAATTACAAATTGATATTTTTGTGTTGAAAAATCAATTATTTGTTTCAATCATCCTCTTTTTTATATAAAATTAATCTTCTTGTTTGAAAATTCATCTGTTTGCTTGAAACTTCAAACTATGTATTATTAAATTCATCTATTTTAATAAATTTCAACTAATTTGTTGAAAACTTAATTGTTTGTTGTTAAATATTAATTCTTTTAACTAAAAAGGAATATTCCTATTTCTAGTTCTATATATATATATATATATATATAATTAAAAATTTGTCATAAGGACAACCGCAGGATTTCGCCGGGAGCGGGTGCTAATCTGAAAAATTGCACCCGCTTCCA
>NC_046666.1:97420724-97440136 GCF_010883055.1 Belonocnema kinseyi
TATCTAGTCGGGAGTGGTGCTGACTGAAAACAGATGATTTGGAGCGATTCGCGCGCCATATGTTGGTCATTCTAAGGACTTATTGAACTACCCTCGTATGTTGTTTTTAGATTAAATTTTAAAAGAACTATTTTTCCGTCTTAAAAAAATTCTATGTTCAAAAGATTAATTTTGAATCAATAAGATTAATGTTTTACAAAAAAGACGAATTGTGAACCAATATCTTTATTTTTAAACTATAAGAGAACAGTTTTTAAAAATTTTTTGTTGAAAATGTTTAGCAAGTTAGTTGAATTTTTTTATGACTTGACTAAAATAGTTTCTTGGTTAAAAACTCATCTCTTTAGGTAGAAACTTGATTTTCTTTCTGAACATGAACACAATGAAAATGTATCCCTTTTAGTTGAAAATTCAACTATTTTTTAAAACTTGCCTTTTTGGGTTGAAAACTCAACAATTTTGTAGATATGTTTCTTTTTTCTTTGATCGTTCTAGAGCTTTGCGCTCGATAATATATGCATATATACATCTACAACTGTAATTTGGTAGCTGTGAATTACCTTTTGTTAAAGCTCCTTTGTTAGGGACTCAATTATTTTGTTTAAAATTGTTACTTTTTGTTTATATTTGACTACTTGGTTAAATGTTAAACGAAATGAGTGAAAATGGACCTTTTTTGGGTTAAAGATTTATCATTTTAGTTGAAAATTTAATTCTTTTATTGCAAATTCTTTCTTTGGTTGAAAATTAATCTTCTTTGTTGAACATTTTTTAAATTGTTTTAAGGTTGATCGACCTTTTACAAATTAATTTTTTTGGTTGAAGATTCATTATTTTAGTTAAAAATTTATCTCTGATTAAAAATTGTCTTGAAGTTCATTTTTTATTCAACTCAGCTGTTGTATTAAAATAGTCATATTTTTTAGTGGTTGGTTGAAGATTTATTTACTTATTTAAAAGTTTATCTATTTTGTTAAAATGTCATGTTTTTGGATGAAAAAGTAACTATTTGGTTGCAAATTAGTTAATTTTTTTAAAACTGAGAATTGAACCTTTTCATTTTCAGTGTAAACGGTTTTGTTAAAAATTTGGCTTTTTAATGAAAGATTTCCATTTATAACCGAATAGTATAACTTTTAACCAAATAGTTAAATTTTCAACCTATAAATATAAATTTTAACCTGAAAACCAAAATTTTTCAAACAAAAAAGATGAATCTTTAACGAAAGTGGTGGACATCTTAAAACAAAAGAAAAGATTTTCAACAAAATATTTAAATTTTTAACCAGAGTGGAATTTTCGAACCAGTACGTAGATTTTCAACAAAGTAGTCGAATTTTTAACCTGCAAATATCGATTTTTGATAAAACATATAATATTTGATATTTCAACGAATGCAGATGGTGACAAGAGATGCATTGTAAAAATAAGAAAACGAATTTTCAATCATAAAGATTAATTTTCTATAAGAGATTCGAATTTAAACCAAAAGTAGCAAAGTTAATTTTTCACACAGACAATTAATTTATTTCCGAAAAAAAGAATTTTCAAAAAGAAAGTAAATTCTTCAACCAAAGAGATGAATTTTTAACTAAACTTATGAATTTTTCAACTAAAAAAACGAATTTTAAACAAATAAAGAATTGGCAGTTAGAAAATAAAAACATTTGTCCTACTTCTTTAACTTTTAAGTGAAAAGACTATTTTTTTGTAAAACAGTTTCAACACCTTTACCCTCCATCTACCACCATCAACCACATTTTTTACAACACCTTCACCCCACATGATATTTTGTCAAATACTTATTTGTTGAAAGTGTTATTTTTGATACAAAATTTCATTAATTTCAATGTAATTTGAAATATAATAATTATTATTTTAATTTTAAACAAAATATTTGTTTTCCTTAAACTCTAATGTGATAAGTCCAGGGGAAAGTGGGAGACTTAACTAAGCCCGATATTCAACGATTGGCAGAAATTTGCGTTCAATAATGTCATATTTTTCCAACTTTTTAAGGATTTATCTACTCTTGAAATCAAAAATTCTTACAGTAATCATATATCGCGTTATTCCTTACAAAGCAGTGCATTGATTTTTTTAACGCGCGTTCAAAAATTTTGCTAAATTGATTTATAAAAATTGTGGTGTAAAATTGTAAAGTTCATAATTTAAAGAATATGATTATCATCAACGTGAGCTACAAAATCGTAATAAATCCTATTCATCAATATAAGGTGTAAATTAATTTGCAATAAAAAAGGCTCATTTGGAATAAAGTAGTTCAATTTCATTTTCTACCTAAAAATAAAAAATTCGTTGAAATCCTATTATAAAAGATTAATCACAGTTTCAGATACAGAACTCATCCCTTGCTGTCTTCTATTATTTTATACTAATATTTTGTAACATTCATTTAATATGTTTAACATAGAAAATATAGGCTTTTCATTTATTCTTTTTCATAAAAAGATAAATAGTCGCGTGCCGGGGCGCGCGCAAGACTGCTAGTATGTTAAACATTAAACAAACGCTTTGACTGGGGTGAGGGACGCAGGGAATATCGCTACCCTCAAACAGTAGGGACTTGCAGCTACACTTTATAGAACTGAGGTCTATAGATCTTATATTGAAGTACTTCACAAACACTCGATACCTCGAGTCGAATTTTTATGAGATTTTTCATTATGTTTTCGAGACTTCTGCTATACATTTAATAGAATTGAGGTATCTAGACCTTATAATTATGTGATCACAAACTCTCAATACCTCAAATGTCATTTCTATAAATGTTTTCAACGTTATTTCTTGAATTTCTTCATATATTTTATTAACATTTTTAAATCGGAGTTCAATATGAAGTTTGCAGAACTCTTGTAGAGTTATTATACATTTGTTTTACATATATCCTGAAATTTCTACAATATCTTTGACATTTGTTCAATATTCGCTCTCATCCCCGAATATAGCAATAATTCAGAAAAGATTAATGCACTTTTTTCCGTGTATATGAAAAATTAAAGTTCACGGTTACTTCTGTAATTACTTGATAAGCCAATGTAAACCATTGATTTTAGCATAAAAATATTTTCTGCAGATATAAAAAATCATTATTGTATACAATAATACAAAAGATATATTTTCCGTTGTAAATTATCTTTCTTATACCTTCCCAGTCGGACCAATCCGTATTGTGGCGACGTTCACAAAAAATTCAGTACTGCGCCAATATCGGTTAGCCGCTACTAAATTGCCATTGCTGGTGCAGTAATGGCTATCATATGAATATTTAGTACTAAGCCAGTACTGGGAAGATAGTACTCCACCAGTACTGGATAACCGTACTACGCCAGTACTGGTCAGCTAATACTGGTTTCTCATTACTGGCGCATTAATGGCCATCATGAATATGTATTACTGAGACAGCACTGGAAAGAAAGTATTGCGCCAGAACTGGGTAATAGTACTAATGCATTACTGTATACTAGGCAGTCTGATAAGTCCCTGAAAAATGAAACCCGGAGACGTTTTTTTGGTCAAAGTCGGTTTTATTTTTCAACATACTCTCCTTTTAGGTCGATACAGCGAGTCCAACGATTTTCTAACTGTTTGATACCGTCCGAAAAGTACTCGATCGGAAGGTCTCCAAAATACGCCTCAGTTTCAGTTATGAGCTCCTCATTTGAGTAAAAACGCTTACCGGTGAGCCATCTCTTCAAGTTAGAGAACAAGTAATAGTCGCTGGGGGCCAGGTCTGGTGAATACGGTGGCTGAGGAACCAATTCGAAGCCGATTTTATGCAATTTTGCTTGTGCAACTAAGCATGAATGAACTGTTGCGTTGACTCAGGAGTGTAGTAATGGATCCAGGTTTCATCCATGGTTATGAATCGGCGCAAAAACTCGGTCGGCTTACGCGAAAATAATGCCAAATTCTGCTGGGAAGTTATCACACGAATTCGTTTTTGGTCCACTGTGAGCAAACGCGGCACCCATCGCGCGCAGAGTTTCTTCATGCCCAAAACTGAATGCACGATCTTGCCCACACGTTCCAATGACATTCCTACCGCATTAGCTACCTCTCTCAATTTCACTTGCAGAGTCCAGGTAATACTTATCCAGCTTGGCCTTGGTCTCAGATATCGTTTTCTTGCGAAGATAGTAGTGTTTGATCAAAACTCGAAACTCAGATTTTTCCATATTAAAAAAAACTCGGAGGTTAGTCGCTTCTCAGTGCTGTAACTTGTAAATGCGTAAACATAAATGGCTGAAGTTGTGACAGGCGTCATTTGAAGGATCAAGCTCGACGAAAATCGTTCACATTAGTGAATACTAATGCCATCTCTTAGAATTTTCAGGTACTTATCAGACTGCCTAGTAGCCACTACAGGCTTGCAAATATTTGGCGCAGTAACGGCTATCATGAGTATTTAGTACTGTTTTAGTACTGAAAAGATAGTACTGCGCCAGTAAAGTGTGGCAGTACTACACCAGTACTGGTTAACTGTTACTTGCTTGCCATTACTGGCGCAGTAATCGCTATCATGAATATTTAGTACTGCGCGAGTACTGAGAAGACAGTATTAGAAAATATTATTACTCTGAAATTTTTGTCAGTTCATATAATAATATTATATGTTTAATAATTTGGAATAAAAACTAATATTTATTATTATTTATTTCCTAATGTATTTCCATCTTATCTCCACCAATATTTGCGCGCTTTGTACATGATCGCCAGGAGTTCGTATGATCTAAATGGCTACCAACATCAACTCAAAGTGGTTTTACTCGGCATTGTGAAACGTTTTGATTGTTTTTGCGGGAAAAGGGCAGTTTTTCGCGAACGGTTGCGATTTATGAGCAGTAATTTAAGGAAAGTTCAGGATTCTATTGTAAAAAAAGTAATTTTTTTTATCTTCAAGCTGCATTGATACAAAAAATGCACTTATTTTCCTCAGAAATTCAACCATTACGATTGATGCACGTGACAAAAGAAACCTACCCTACAATATTGTAGGTTTTTCTCATTTTATATTCCTCATTTTCTTCCACGTGTAGAATGCCGGAATCCAGCCTTTCGGAAAATTTGGACTCTGATTCCATTTGCTTTTTGGAACAATCAAAGGAAACTGGAAGCGAGCAAGAAAATATTCCTACTGATCAGATTTCTAATCCGCCATTGCGGGTCCATTACTGATTGCCAGTATTGTGTCCGTATTCCATCATCACTTATTACCAATACCGTGCCCGTATCCCGCCAGTACGGGCTCTTCTTTAACAAAGAAGAGTGTATGGTGAAATTAGTAGTGTAGTGAATCCTATTTCTCTCTTCCTCGTTCGAGAAGAGTCGAGAAATATAATTAAAAATAGGACAGTTTCGGAGAATTTATCCTCAGCACTAGGAAACATGAGTCGCTGAAGCATTCGATCGGCCAGAGCCGCGAAACGATTGCCTATAGACGAAGATAGCAATCAAGAGGACTTTAATTCAACTATCAGAAATATCACTCCAGAAAGAATGAAGGAAGACCCAGCTTTACCACCGGCGCTTCCGTAAAGCAGCTCAGATCGTGTTTGGCTCTTAATAAATAGCAAGCTAGAAGAGCTTGAAAAGCAAACACAAAAGATGCTGTTAGAGGACAGAAAACATCGAGAAGCAGATGCGGCAGCGAGAGATCGAGCCCTACAAGAAAAAATATACTAACTCGAAAAAAGCGTCGAAAGATCGTTGGAAGCAACTACCCATGTAACAAAAAGCATGGAAGAGCGCGAGAAACGTATGCAATCACAACTGGACCAACTTGAAACGGCACAGACATGTACAGCGGAACGGGCGGTACAGGACACCGCGTACAGCGCAAACGAATACGTTTCAAGTGTGAAACTCAACATCAAATATGATCTGCCAGAATTTAACGGGGAAGGAAACCCCATGCGTTACGTACGACAACTCAGGCAATATTGGAGTGTTGTACAACCCAGACCATGTGACGCAGAATATTTAATTGAGAAATCGCTATCAGGACCCCCGAGTGATTGGTGTTTGGTAATAAAACATAATGTTACCAATCTCGAAACTTACCTAGCGAAATTCCAACAAAGATATTGGAATGAAAACACCCAACACGAGGTACGAAAGAAATTAGAACTTGGTTGTTACCAACCATCTAAAGAACGCTCACGTGCGGAATACGCTACAAGGATGTTCGCACATGTAAATGAACTAATACCAGCTCCAACTCAAGCAGAAGTAGTCAGAAAACTCGCACGAGACTACAGTGACGAGATAAAGTGCACCATAGTTGAGAGAGGAATCACACAATGCGAGCAGTTAATTGACATGCTAGAAGAGTTTGACAAAATAGGAAACACCAACGCCGGCCAACCAGAGGGGCGAGAATGGAGAGGTAGAAACACCCCGCTGCGACAAAATAGTTACCAGCAACCAAACGCATGGAGAGCGCCGAATATAAACACTGGATATGCACGAGCAGGTGGCAGCGTCCAGCCACACCAGGGAAACTGGGCTGCAACGCAGCCGATACAGAACGTACCACGGGCCAACCACAACGCTGGGTCACGAACAGGCGGCGCTAGGGGGGCAGAGGGGCAAAGTCGAAGTTAACTCGTGGCGACAGCCGACAACTCAACCATCCCACCGTGTTCAAAATCTTGAACTCGAGGCCAATCAAGAGGCCGAAACAGTGACCTACCTGGACGAAGAAGAAACCGTCAGGTCGGGAAACGAGGAGGGGCCACGTCAATAGAGACGAATGAAAAAATTGACGTGGCACCCACTACCACCTTTTATACTAATATGCTGACAAACACAAGAGAAGAATTATTGGAAGAGGACAAGAAAGCCACACCCAAAGTTAACTTAAAGTTTTACACAGCAAATGTGCAAATTGCGGGAATCTTAACAAAAGTATACATTGACACAGGAGAAAAAATAACGTGCATTTCCAAATAATTTTTAAACAACAATAAATAACGTTTCGAAAAATATCCATGTCTACCGTTATCAGGTGTAGCAGTGGCCGGTCCAATAGGAGGTAAAGTTGTATGTTTAAATCAGAAAATTTTTGCTGACGTACAGTTACCCGGCATCGTCGTTCAATTGGCATTTCTTATAGTACCCCGACACAAGAGAACATATATAATTGGAATCGACGTGCTTGCAGAATACAAAACGCAGATCGATTTGGATAAAAGGCTACTCACCTTCCCTTATCTTGATGGAAAACCGGCCAAACGGATTCTTCAGGATCAAGAAAAGAAAGAGCCAGAGGGGCAATACAGTGTAACACACCTCGAAACAATGCCGAGTGACACGCTAGAAATTCAAGAAGTCACTCAAGAAACAACCGAAGTCGACGACCTGCTTCCACCTCACATTAAATGGAGTGAGATAGAGGAGAAATTATCGGAATGTGAAAATCTCATTGAAATAGAACGAAAACAACTGGGGAAAATTCTTCGGGCGAATCGACGTGTATTCCGACGAGATTCTCATGGCGCATCGAGAAAAGAGACTAAATTTCTCGGTTTTATTCTCACGACCGAGGGAAGAAAGCCAGATCCTGAGAAGATCCAAAGTAGCTTTGAGGATTCTTAGGATCAATAAACTTTTATTCCAAATTCAGTGATCGCAACGCAGCTGAGACAGTACCTCTTTTAAAACTGCTTAAGAAAGGAGCCAGATGGAATTGGAATAAGGAAGCAGAAAAAAGCTCTGAAAGGGTAAAGAAATTATTCAGTGAATCTGTCATGCTCTATTGTCCGGAAGCTACAAAAAGCTACTATTTAGAGACTGATGCCAGTGATTATGCTCTCGGTGCGGTGTTATATCAAATAAATGATAAACAGGAAAAAGAAATAATCACACTGCCAAGAAGAACTCCAAAGGGCCCAGAACTCACATATTTTACCACGGTGAAAGAATTATTGGCAATTGTGTGGGCTCTACAGAAATTCCGGACGTATCTCCACGGTGCTAACATCGTAAATTGCACAGATCATCTTGCACTTACCTTCTTAAAAAACTGCAAATTCGTAAATGCACGATTAAGGAGGTGAATTCCAGCAAATCAAGATTTTAAAGTCAAAAAAATCGAAGAAAGCAAAAGGAATATCCCGAGAAAACAGAATGAAGATCCCCGAATACGAAAAATAAAAAATGAGACAACACATGAGAAAGAAGGAGACGGCAGATTTAAAATAATTGACCAAGTTCTTTATGATTTCAACGGTCAAGAATATAGGACTTACGTGCCTCAAGAACTCATGAAGGAAATCATTAAAGAATGTCATTGCTCGTATGGAGATCCAGGGGATGAAAAAACCTACAAACTTTTAAGGGAGTCCTTTTTCAGTCCAAAAATGGCAAAATTGACACGAAATATCGTCGCAACGTGCGACTCATGCCAAAGAAACCAGGCGTCAACGCAAGCATCGCAAGCCCTGGTAGAGCTAGTTCTCTCCCAGGAGCCATTGGAACTTATATCCATTGATTTCTTTGGACCACTGACGAAAACAAAATATGGGTACGAGTATCTATTAGTCATGATAGATACTTTTACTAAATACACTCAATTATACCCAATAAAAAGCGCTACAAGTGAGACCGCTATCAGAAAGCTGGATGAGTTTTTTTAAGAAATAGGAACATCGAAAAAAGTGCTCTCTGGCAGGGGCACACAATTCACCATCAAGAAGTGGCGGGAAGCTCTAAAAGAGAGAAGCATGAGGATGATTTTGACATCAATCCGTCATTCTCCGGCTAATATAGTAGAGAGGGAGTATAAACCGAGAATTAGCTCGATTATTTCGAACTTTCCTTCAGGCTGACCAGCACAACGGGTGGTTCTATCAATTAGAGAAGATAGAAACGATCCCAAATGAATCTCACCATGGTACAATGGAAGTTACCCCCCATGAAGCACTATGGGGAAGAAAACCTAAAAGATGGTGGCATGACATGTTACCTGAATTGCCACCACACCCACAAACAAACCGAGAAGAACAAATAGTCGTACCCCAGGACAGGATTAGAAGGAAGCGAGAGAAGCTGCTCAGGGCCTAAATAAGAACAAAAAGGGCGTGACCTTTTCCATAGGGTAGTGGGTACTTGCAAAAGCGTGCAATGTATCAAAAACAACATATGGAACAATGGCAAAATTTCTCTCTCTACGAAGGTCCTTACAAGATCAGAAAGAAAATTGCCAACAACGTGTATATTCTCTGGAACGAAGGAATGGATAAGGAGAGGGGACAGTTCCATGCCAACGATCTGAGAAAATACAAGTTTGAGAAAATCGAGAGAGAAGATGTAAAATCATAAACCTCGGAGCCCAAGAGGTTCCAAGGGAAATTCGACACTTGAGAAAGGTCAGTTACGGCGATTACGCCGAAGATGCTAGACGCTTTTACACAATTTGAAGTTCCCGACACCCATTGGGAGGCTGCAGTGCAGTGCAGCCTAGACACGGGGGAAGAGGATACCGTCGAATTCACTATGAAGACTTTCGAAATAAAAATACCAGCACCAGGATACACACTATCTACGCTGAGATATACACCTCACAGACCCGGCACCGCGATAGGAGAGATCAATACCTTCAAAAGGGCGAGAGACGTACGTCACAAGGAAATTCAAATGCCAGAGCTCATAACCATCGAGGATGACAACGAAACTTCAGATAGTCATCAATCACAGTCTGCAGAGACTAAGAAAATTGTGGCAGAGATTGACCTTACGGAGGACGATGAAGAAACTATATACGTATCGATACCAGAGCCTGATACTGCAGTAACAGCAACAACACAAAATAATGAAACTTTAGTGAAAAAGGGAGAGGACGAGCTCGTACTAGAAATTCTGGAAGAACTAATAACCAATTCCATTCACTTTGTGAATCCAACTGCGGAACAAGTATCAGAGCCTATATGGGAAGAAATAGCAGTTCCCAGTACCTTAAAACAGGCGGACGAGGCCGAGAGGATATGGCAAGAGAATGTAGAAAAAAGGGCCAATAAAGACTTACGACGCAAGGCAAAAAGGGACAAACCTTCAGGAAAGTGACGGACAAGGAGAACACTTCAAAATTGGACAAACTTCGACAGATAAAAGGACCTGTCATTGAGAAACCGGAGAGAAGTGACCCTTGGCTTAGGTACTTGGCGGCACAGCGTGGAAAGGCAAGGGTCATCCGGGAAGCTAAGGCAGCCGCACAGATGGAAAGACGAACGCAGGCCTCTGCGAGGGAAGAGAAAGCATGGAGGCCCCATCCAGACGAGACTGCAGAGTCATGGGATAATTACCAGGCCTGGACTTTAGGGCAGTGGTCGGCACGCTCTTGCCCAGGGTAGGGTACCCTGCCGTGGCTGTCCGACGACCTACTTTCAGGATAGTACATGCAAGCTTGGCCAGACCACCCCTTTCCTCAGGGCTCTTTTGTTAGAAAATGGGCAAAAAATGTGAGATTAAAAAATTCGTAATTTTGCAATCAGTGACTGAAAAGTAATATATTTGGAATCTACGTATTGTTCCGATTCCAAAGACATGTAATTGGTCTATAAAGATTGAAAATTTGAGAAGTATTTAGTATTAAATTGACTGTAAAGCTGATGTTTCTTGATATTAGACTCCTTCAAATTCGTAGATGTTAATAATGCTATTTTCAAATCGCTAGTTGAAAAATTAAAAGTTTTAACATTTCCTTACTTTGACATGCCTGTGGACAAAACACCCTTGCTGGAGTAAGCTCAGTCACACTAAGTACATGAATAGACCAAAAAGTAGTAGAAAAAATTAAGTCGGGTGGAGCCTGACCATACCTGAGAATTAAGCAAAAAGTTTGCCGACCACTGCTTTAGGGTACTCATGGCCACTCATGCCCAGCCGCCTGTCGAGCAGCCGAGTTTCCTTCCAAAATCAACATCGCAACAACAGAGAGGACTACAAGAGGTTAAAATTCTCTATGAAGACGGGCCAGTTAGCCAAATAGATTCTATCTCTTACTTGTTATCTCTCAGCATTCCTTATATGGTATCCAACCCCTAGAATAAGTTTTTCTTTCTTTTACTGCTAAGATTTCATAGATTCATGAAACCTATTGTCAAATTAGAATAATTTTGATATTATCGTCTTTTTGCCAGTTTTAAAGAAGGGCAGATGTAACCAGCGGGTTACGTCGTAGAGCCTGAAAGCAGGCAAAACGCGAAACTTCTAGGAAGATATAGAGAAAATTGCATCATCTTAGGAGCTTTAGAAAACAGCTAACTCCGAGGCCTCCCACTATACATTCTCTCATGTATCGTGGGAGACGAATGAAGGGCGAGCCCTATAAAAAGGGCCGCACAAGCTAAAAACAGCAGTTGAATTCTGCGGGGCAACTCGCAAGAAACATCCTTAGAAGGGAGTCTCTTCTAAGTTGATCACTAATAGACTTGGGAGAAATCTTATCTCTATTATTTTTCTTAGGAAAAAATAGTGTGTTTGAGGAGAGGAGTAGTGAATACTCGCTCACACCCTATTAGTGAAGTGGCTATCTTTCCAGTGTTTCTCTGCGACGCTGTACGTCGAATTCGATTTTCCTTAACTCAAGGCTTCGAACGCGAACATTTTTAGAATTTATATTTGAGGCAGAGACCTCCTAAAAATTAAAATATAAAATTTTAAAAGCAAATTGCCTGATGCAAATGAGTATAAATTATTTTCAAAAGCCAGAGTAATTTTTAGTGTGACCACAGACGTCACGAGCGAGATAAATTTCTCTTACCCGAGGCCAAGAAGTTGGACAGTGAAAATTTATTAACCCTGTCACTCACCTTAGCTGTTTAGGAGTGGACGAGTATAAATTCGCTCGAAACCTGTTCAGAAAACGGCTAAGCCTGCGTGCCAGGTAAACGAATATAGTTGCCAAATATTTTGTCAGCCTTCGGTAGAGGCTTTTCTTATATTTCGAACCAAAGTGTCGCCTTGAGAAAAATCTCTTTCTCGCTCTCGATAGAGCGCTCTCTTTGTCCCTTATAGTAGGAGGATAGGAACACCTGGAGTCCGAGGGCGCCTCGACTCAGGCTAGTTACCGCGCGTGAGGTGCATCACCCCTTTATTGTGACACCTCATTGTCACAAAAGCTAATTATCTATTGTAGGGCTTAGTTTCGTAAGGTCGTTGACCATCCTGACAGGTGTATTGTTTTATTAAAGGAGAGATTCCTTCAAATGCTAGGAAACGAATTCTAATACTCAGAATTTTAGATAGAGATTTAAATTAAAACGAATAGCTTAGATAGCCTTTTACATTTTGAATTTCAGAATATAAGATTACTAGAATTTTATCGAGTCTTCGGCAAAAAGGTTGGATACTTACGACGTCGTTATAAAATTGTGTTTTTCAGTGCAATTACCCTTTTTACCAAAGAGATTAATAATATTAGCCAGGGCAAATAAAAGATTTTGTATTTGATTTTAGAATAGGGATTTTTTAACAAATCGCTATTTTATTGAAATCTCATGCCTTTACTCCGTGCAACCCTCTCATTACAAATTTATTTTACAAATAAAAATTATCCGGGGAGATTCTCCCACTTTTAGATAGCCTTAGGGTGAAATTTGAGCACTCATCCCTTTGCATGTTATATTAGCATCAATTCACAAGGTTACAATATATATGTATGTATATATATATATATATATATATATATGTATGTATGTATGTATGTATGTATGTATGTATGTATGTATGTTTGATGTATGTAGAAAAAATGTATTTTTGATTTTTCGAAAGTAGTGTAATAATGTTATTACTAACCTTATACAAATTTCTACCAAATTTGTAGCATAATGACGCGTTTATTCCAAAACAGGAAGGCACATCATTAAAATTTAAAAGAAACCACTTGTAGGCCGATTTTACTTAAGCGTAGTATTTATGTATTCGTTTAGTAAGTGATCAGACTAATTTTTGAATATTCCAACTTTCTTTTTCAAAGTTGGAATAAACCATTTTTTTGTATTGTCATAAACTTATTGATTTGCATCTTTTTTAGTTAATTTTCGCTGTAATAAAAACATATTTAATATTTAATATTTTGTGTTGTCAAAATCAAAATGATGATCTTCATACCATGCATGTTTGGTATTTGCTTTCCATTTGTTTGGTGGTTTGTACAAGATAAAAAGGAAAGCCCTGGTGGACATAAAGAACTGAAAAGAGCCTCTACAAAGTACCCGTAAAGACCCAATTGGGTGCCCATTCAGTTCCTTTTAAAAGAAACTCGAAAAAACAGTAAAATCAACTTTCAAATTCTTGAAATTCGGATTCTACGTTAAAATTTCCTACAGGAGGTCACGAAATAATCGCGATAGTTTTTTGCAACGGTAAATGTTTAAAAAAATATAAGACGTGTAACGCCTGTTGACTGCTACTTACAGGCGATGCGTTGGAAGTGTAGCAGCCAACAGGCGTTATACGTCTTAAATATTTTTAAACTTCTTACCGTTGCAAAAAAAAAACTATTGCGATTATTTCGTGACCTTCTATAGGTAATTTTCACGTAGAATCCGGATTCCAACAATTTAAAAGTTGATTTTACTGTTTTTCGAGTTTTTTAAAAAGGAACCGAATGGGGACCCAATGGGGTCTTTACGGGTAGGGAAGTGATGGCTTAAAGACGAACTGGTATCCAAAACCAACCGCTTCAGGCCAATGCCTCAATTATTTTTCACACCATTTACCCAGAAAACAAAAATCCATTCACTAGCATTTAAATGGGTTTTGTGGTCTTCTGAATTGCGTATCTGTCACTGGAATTCCAACTAGCCGTACATAGGTTAGAGTGAGTTTTGAATGAGAAATCACCTTTTTTAATCGGCCATGTAATTTTTTCTCAGACCCATTCAGTAGCGATTATAAATCAACATTAACATAGAATAGTTTAATGGGCAACTTTGAACAAAATGCTGGCATACAATTAGTCTATTTTTATTAATAGACTATTTATTTTCTGGCATTTTAATTGATTTTGTTGAACGTTTTTTTGACATATTTGCATCACACCACATCAGAATGTTAAATATTTATTTATTAATTTCACATTTACCACATATGAGCCTTAAATTTACAAAAACTAACACTCACGTTTTATCTTATCGAAATTACCTTTACTAAAAATGCGGGTATTGAAGTTCTAAACATTTAGATGTTTGTGATGCAAATGGATATAAGCGAATTGCGGAGTTTGTTTCTAACACGTGGACTCCCTGCAGCCATTAGCATGTGCACTGAATAACTTGAATGTCTTAGGCGCTTAATTCAGTGTAAATATTATAATTCCGGTACAGGATAATCTAATGAAAATACTGTAAAAAGAGAATTACAACTAAATAATCATTGAATTTATAAAGAAATTGTCGTATCAATCATAATATATTACAATATTATTTAATTTGAATTTCTGTAATTTTTCATTAATCAGCATTATCTTATTCAAATTTATCACTTATAACTTCTCATTAGAAACAATTAATTTTTTAAAATTTTAATCTGCATATTCCACTCAGTTGAACTCAACCTCAGGTAACCAAAAATTGACAGATACACGCTTATTGAAAATTGCTATGTGCGTATCGTATTTTTACCATTAGATGTGATCTTTTAAGAACTCCTTTTCATATTGAATTTCAACCCATTCATATGCACATTAATGAATCGTAGAATGCTCATAGGAATTACTTCAATTTTGTTGGTCTTATTCAACTCTATTCATTCAGCATTTTGACGAATGTGGAATGGCAGATTTAAATCACCGCGCACAGGTGGCCTATTAAAAATGTGGCCCGCGACTGCATTTTTATTCTTGTAATCTGCAAATGACAGATACGTAATTCAAACCGATTCGCTTTCTAGCGGTTCTTTTTTCCTGGGTACATGAATATAAAGTTATCGTTATAAACAATTTTGAAAAACACAGACATGATAATAAGAGTCACTCAGCAAAATCGCTACTTTTTTCTACACTACGAGTATGTGCATGGAATACTTAAAAAAATGTCTAGCATTCTGAAAACCTTTCTAATAAAACCTGCATTCCGTAATATCATCGATGTAACATCAATTTTCAAATACAAAACAAATATCCTATTCCAAATTTAAAAATGTCCAATGTAGTCTACAGTACTCCTTGCAATAACTGTGAGGCAGTATACAGTGGTAAGACAAAACGACATCTCCATATGCGCATTAAAGAACACACGGAAGACGTGTACAAATCACTAAACAAATAGACGGCAATGACCAAACATGCATGGTATGAAGAACATCGGTTTGATTTTGGCGAAACAAACATTAATGAAAAACGGAACACTATAAAAAACGAATTGTTTTAGAAATGACTGATATAGTCAGCAATCCTCTTGCAAAGAACCAAAGAGCTCCCAGTGAGCACATTTGGCTTCAAGGCATCCCAAAGACGTCTTTTTATGGACGGCTTTCGGCTTTTACAAAAAGGATGTCCCTAGGCATCTTTGAAGCGTCTTGTATAAGACTATCATTATTTGAAATCAACCCAAATTCAAATTATTTCTATATTTTACTCTCACAAAACTTGCATGCTTAAATGCTCTGAAATATTGCAAAAACTGATTGTGACTTAATTTTTAAGATTTATTTTTTAAAGTTCAACTTAGAAATATTTCGGCTATAAGATTTCTCTAAGTTTTATTGTGAAAATGTGAACGAACCCTGAAATATGCTCTAGAGTAGGCCTTAAACTGTTATAAAAGTGGAAAAACTGTTTTATCATATTTGTAAATTACACAGAGATATCATAAAGTCATCATAAAGATACCATGAAGACATCCTATGTGATTTCCGTTTAAAGTTTACGTTCAATGCGCATAGGAGTTCCACTAGGTCACGTGTGAAATATGAAATACCACAACCCTAAAATCGGTAAAGTGGTCTTTTCTAGGACAATAATGAGTTCCTTACTAGGATTACCTGGAAAATTATAATACACAGGATACGTTACGATTTGAATTAGGAAATTCTGCTAAATTAAAAGAATCAAATTTCTTTAATGAAATATTTTTGAGAACTGCCCTACCGATAGAAATCTCGGAGTATACTATATGCTAAAGATTCTCAAGGCTCTGAGAAGCTATGAGAAATTCTTCGCAGGCACCCAGGTAGATATACAGAGTGGACACGCTGGAGCTTACATACATGGCGCACTTGATTGCTACCCGAATTGCACAACAGAAGGGAAGAAGCCATGGTACAGGGGCATTTTCGTATTTCACGCCTTTAAAGTTGTATTCGGATCGGCCATTCGGTCAAGTGCGTGTATCTTTGGATCAAGTTTATCATAGTTTCCATGGATGCGTTCGAAACTTCAAATGGATATTACAGCGATTTCGGTAAAAATGTGAATCCGACCATAACCTCGAAATAATGACAGATCGGCCCAGCATGTTTATCATACTTTCGATTGATTATTCTTTCCCAAAGAAATGTTTTGTGGTTTTGTATGTTTACTACTGACAGTGTCGGCAGTAATAATTTAAACAATAATTACTTATTAAGAACTCTAATAAGTAACACTTTATTTCTGAAATTAATAACTGATTTCCATTGTTTTTTTCTATAGATCGATCATAGATAAATTCACATCAGGAAATGCAGATGGATGTCGTGCATTTCAGCTGTTTCATTTCAATAAACAGTATTGGAAAACCTTTACCTCTAGACCTTATCACAAGACTGGGGATTGATCAGCCTTAAATTAATTCTGAGTCATTCTGATGATATGGGTGCATCAAAAGGATATCTCGAGGTAATTTAACTTGCCTGAATGTTAATCAATAAAATATTGAGGGATTTTTTGTATTTTAGAAAATGTTTGCTCTGGACCTTATCCTACAATTTTGTTTGATCAACCATTAAAATAAATTAGAGACTCGTTGGTGATAGGATCGTTTAAAAAATGTATACAGACAAGATAATTTAGCCCAGAATTGTTCTTTCATTTTTTATTAGAAATTACTCTATTTTCGAAATCTCTATATATGGATCTGATTTCAAAACTGGCATTTGATCAGCCTTTAAAACTGATTCTAATTCATTTTTACGATTTAGGTGTATCAAAAAGATATCTCGAGGAAATTCAACTTACCTGAATTTTAATTAATAAAATATTTAGGAATTTTTTGTATTTTAGTAAATGTTTTTTCTGGACTTCATCTCAAAATTTGGTTTGAGCAGCCACTAAAATAAATTAGAGATTCGTTGGTGATAAGATTGTTTAAAAAATGTATCTAGACAAGATAATTTAGCCCAGAATTGTTATTTCATTTATTTTAAAATTATTCTATTTTCGAAATCGCTATCTCTGGATTTGATTTCCAAACTGGCATTTGATCAGCCTTTAAAATTCATTCTAATTCATTTTTATAATATAGGTGTATCAAAAAGATATCTCGAGGCAATTTAACTTGCCTGAATTTTAATTAATTAATTATTTAGGGATTTTTTCGTATTTTATCAAATGTTTTCTCTGGATCTCATCCTAAAATTTTGTTTGATCAACCATTAAAATAAATTAGAGACTCGTTGGTGATAGGATTGTTTCAAAAATTTATCTAGACAAAATAATTCAGCCCAGAATTGTTATTGCATTTTTACATTCTCATTCCTGAGAATGTAATGTAGTCGTCCAAGTTTTCGATCTGTGGTTTTCAACGGATTTTTACGTTTCAGCACTCACAGAATCAGAAAATCAGAAAATTTCATCGATGTCTGTCGGGATGTCTGTATGTCTGTATGTATGGTTACCTGAATGTTGTAGCCACGCTAACTTTTAAAGGATTTGTCCAATCGAGTCCGCATTTGATACACTTCTGAAGGTACCCAAAATGAAGGCTAAGTTCGTTAATTAGATATTTCGAACCAAAATTAAAAAATTGGGAGTATTTTCGAAATTTTGAATTTTTTTTCAATTTTTAAAATTGTTGACGAAGTTTCTTATAGATCGGTGAAAGACTTGCAAATTATATGAATAAAATTTTTTATTCTGATGAAAATGAGAAAAGTTAGATACTTTTCAAAAATTTGAAAATTTTCAAAAAATATAAAAAATTATTTTTTACATAGATCCAAAAATCTCATTCAGAATTTTCACTAGATACCAAATATATTTCAGAACTATTCTTGCCGATTTTTTCGATAAACCCAAAATTAAAAATATTATAGCATTTTCAAAATTTTCAATTTTTTTTTCTTAATATTTTAAAAAATTTTGTCAACATTTCTTATAGATGAGTAAAAGACTTGCAAATTATCCAAATAAAATTTTTAATTTTAATGAAAATTAGAAAAGTTATATACATTTAAAATTTTTAAAATTTTCAAAATATATAAAAATTTATTTTTTTCATAGATCCAAAAATTTCATTCAAAATTTTCACCATATAACAAATATATTTCAAAACTATTCTAGCCGAATTTTTTGATTGGCCCAAAATTTAAAAAAATAGAGCCTGTATAACCTAACTGTTAAGCGCGAAGCGCGATTATCCAGACCAACGTACACACAACAAAAATGGTAATAGACATTTGATATAATAGTTTTTAACATAGAATGTAGAAAATTTCGCATTGTGGTCTGGGCACAAAATGTGCTCTGGAAGCAGTTTAACTTGCCTGAATTTTAATTAATAAAGTCTTTTGTGATTTTTTTATTTTAGAGAATGTTTTCTCTGGACCGCATTTCAAAATTTGGTTTGATCAACCACTAAAATAAATTAGAGAGTCGTTGATAATAGGAGTTTAGCAGAAATGAATTTTTATATCAATTTTTTCAGAAATTTTTCTATAATTATCGATTTTATCAGATCTAAATGTTAAATTCATACATTACTGGTACCTTATCAGAAAATAAAAATCTTTTAGTGTAATGCAATTTTACTCGGCCTAAAATAGTATGGTTTGTCTAGATTTATTTCTGATACAATCTTATCACTCACGAGTTTTCAATTTATTTTAGTGGTTGATCAAACCAAATTTTGAGATAAAGTCCAGGGAAAACATTTTCTAAAATACCAAATTTTCTAAATAATTGATAAATTAAAATTTAGGCAAGTTAACTTTCCTCGAGATATATTTTTGATACATCTATATCATAAAAATTAATTAGAATGAATTTGATAGGCTGATCAAATGCCAGCTTGGAAATCAGATCCAGAGATAGCGATTTCGAAAATAGAATAATTTCTAAACAAAAATGCAATAACAATTCTGGGCTAAATTACGAGGGTAGTTCAATAAGTCCTTAGTATGACCAACATATGGCGCGCGAATCGCTCCAAATCATCTGTTTTCAGTCAGCACCACTCCCGACTAGATAT
>NC_046666.1:97440236-97442954 GCF_010883055.1 Belonocnema kinseyi
GAACTTCCGAAAACGCACTTTTCTGAAGGATTAAAAAAACTTGAAAAGCGATTAACCAAGTGTATAGAGCTCCAAGGAGATTATGTTGAAAAATAAAAAAAACTTTACTCAAAAAAATTGTTTTTATACTTCATTCTAAGGACTTATTGAACTACCCTCGTATCTTTTCTAGATAAATTTTTTCAACGATCCTATCACCAACGAGTCTAATTTATTTTAATGGTTGATCAAACAAAATTTTAGGATGAGGTCGAGAGAAAACATTTTCTAAAATAAAAAAGAATCCCTAAATATTTTATTAATTAAAATTCAGGCAAGTTAAATTTCCTCAAGATATCTTTTTGATACACCTATATCATAAAAATGAATTAGAATGAATTTTAAAGGCTGATCAAATGCCAGCTTGGAAATCAGATCCAGAGATAGCGATTTCGAAAATAGAATAATTTCTAAACAAAAATGCAATAACAATTCTGGGCTAAATTATCTTGCCTAGATAAATTTTTTAAACGATCCTATCAACGAGTCTCTAGTTCATTTTAATGGTTGATCAAACAAAATTTTAGGATGAGGTCCAGAGAAAACATTGTCTGAAATACAAAAAAATTCCAAATATTTTATTGATTAAAATTCAGGCAAGTTAAATTACCTCGAGATATCTTTTTGATGCACCCATATCATCAGAATGACTCAGAATTAATTTTAGGCTGATCAATCCCCAGTCTTGGGATCAGGTCTAGAGATAACGGTTTTCCAATAATGTTCATTGAAAAGAACCAGCTGAAATGTACCAAATCCAACAGCATTTCCTGATGTGCATTTATCTAAAATCGATGTGAAAAAAAAATGGAAATCAGTTATTAATTTCAGAAAAAATGTATATTTTATTAAATTTATTAATAAGTAATTATTGTTTAATTATTATTAAGTAATTATTGTTTAAATTATTATTGCCTTACCGTCAGTAATAAACATACAAAACCACAAAACATTTCTTTGGTAAAGAATAATCCATCGAAAGTATAATAAACATGCCGGGCCGATCTATCATTATATTCGAGGTTATGGTCGGATTCACCTTTTTACTGAAATCGCTTTAAGTAATTGTAGGTAATATCAATTAAAAATTTTTGGATGTAATATTTTATTCACTTCATTCAAAACAAATCTGTCTATTCATAACATACCTTTTTTATGCCGCAAATAAGGGTTAAACACAATTAACTCTTCGCCCACTAAAACCCCACAATATTATTACCAATTTATAGTATTTATCACTCAGCAGCCATTCCACAATGTTATTGGCACAGAAGAAAATTGACGTTTACTTCTCAGTCCACAAGTCCCACTTCATTATTAATGAAACAATTTTATTATTTGCAATTACTACATGACATAACCTATATTTTTTGACACTTGTATCCATTCGAAGTTTCGAACGCACCCATGGAACTATGATAAACTTGATTCGAAGATGCACGGACTTGACCGAATGGCCGATCCGAATGCAACTTTAAAAGCGCGAAATATAAAAATGCCGCTGTACAGTGGCTTCTTCCCTGCTGCTGTTCAATTCGGACAGCAATCAAGTGCGCCATATATGTAAGTCCCAGCGTGTCCACCCTGTATTTAAATGTGCAGGTAGCTCGTTCAACTGGTTCAAAGGCTTTAAAGTGTCCTTTCCGAAATTGATATAAAAATACGATCATAAATAACAAGCAGAGAGGTTGAAATTGAAATAAGAATTCGATCATAAATAACAAGCAGAGAGGCGATATCAATAGAGTAGCCGACACTCAAAGATCCTTTGTTAAACCTTTGGATTAAAGTTTAAAAATATATTTTTTAAATTTCATAGTTAACAGCCTAAAACATAATAATTAGGAGTCTACGACTTTCGATGATTTCAGATATCTAACTTTTTTTCTATATGTTTAAAATTGGAATTAATACAACGTTTTTCGTAAATGGAATGAGATACGCCAAAAAAGACAACATTTTTTAATTTATCTAGAAAATTGTATATTAGTATATACGTTATAATTATATATACTAGGCAGTCTGATAAGTACCTGAAAATTCTAAGAGATGGCATTAGTATTCACTAATGTGAACCATTTTCGTCGAGCTTGATCCTTCAAATGACGCCTGTCAAAACTTCAGCCATTTATGTTTACGCATTTACAAGTTACAGCACTGAGAAGCGACTAACCTCCGAGTTTTTTTTAATATGGAAAAATCTGAGTTTCGAGTTTTGATTAAACACTACTATCTTCGCAAGAAAACGATATCCGAGACCAAGGCCAAGCTGGAAAAGTATTACCCGGACTCTGCACCGTCGATTGGAACAATTCATAAGTGGTTTACCGAGTTTCGTTCTGGCCGTACGAGCACAGTTGATGCTGAAAGATCTGGCCGCCCAAAAGAGGTCACTACACCAGAAAATGTCGAAAAAATCCATGATATGATGTTGAATGATCCCAAAGTGTAATTGAGAGAGGTAGCTAATGCTGTAGGCATATCATTGGAACGTGTGGGCAATAACGTGCATTCAGTTTTGGGCATGAAGAAGCCCTGCGCCCGATGGGTGCCGCGTTTGCTCACAGTGGACCAAACACGAATTCGTGTGACAACTTCCCAGCAGAATTTTGCATTATTTTCGCGTAAGCCGACCGAGTTTTTGCGCCGATTCATAACCATAGATGAAACCTGGATCCA
>NC_046666.1:97443054-97447440 GCF_010883055.1 Belonocnema kinseyi
ACTCCATAAAAGGGGCTATGTAAGCGGAACACCTAATCTACCACAGATAGAACAAGCCGGCAACAGAGAAAGAGAGGCGACACTAAGACCAACCGCAGGCAGGCATCCAATAGATGAAGAGCGATGCTTTACGACCCGGAGAAACATAAACACCAAGGTTTCTCTCAAGCCTAAAGCTCTGGCTGAAATGGATGACGAGCTTCGTGGACATTTGTCCGGGTAATCCGACCTCTGGGACCTCAATTATTGTGTGTATAATGCATCAACTTGCCATAAAGATAGGCTGGGCAAGACAGTACGCGTCCCACATTCAGTGTGTGATTGACTACATCACATCTGGCAGGAATTTTACTGCCAAGGTTCGAAAGCCCGCGCGCGAACTCCGGACCGGTTATCACACACTTAACAAGTCAAAGCTGCTGACCATCAGACAGCATATTGTTGAGAGAATACGGATACTATCTGACGCTAAGAGAAGTCTAGAGCGGAGGGAAAGGTGGGTCAGAGAAAATCAACAGTTTCTCTATGCCTCATCTCAACTCTTCCAAGACCCTCCAGTTACTGTCGAACACCCACCCAAGCCAGAGGAGGTCGAAGTATTTTGGAGAGAACTCTACGAAGTTCAGCATAGACTGGACGAAGACTCAGAAAATATAAAGAGCTTCAAGGAGTTATGTGTTGCCCCCATAACACCTGATAAAGAATGCCCACCCATCACTACCGAGGAGATTAAAAAAGTATTAAGAGGGATGAAGAACTATTCCGCACCGGGACCAGATTGTATCAAAACCTTCTGGTGTAAGAAGTTTTCTTCAACCCATCAGCATTTGGCCCGTATTTTCACCTCATATTTGAAGTCGGAAGAGCCGATTCCAGAGTGGTTGGTGGAAGGGCGCACTATACTTCTGCCGAAAATAGGCAACTTAGCTGACCCCAAGAATTACAGGCTAATAACTTGTCTGAACACGCTTTATAAGATATTCACAGCTATCCTAAATGATAGGATTGTTCGGGCAATTGAACCTGTGTGGCAAGAAATGTATGAACAAAGAGGCTCAAAGAAAGGCGTAGCCGGATGTCGGGAGAACCTGCTCATCGATAGATGTGTATGCAAAGATGCAGCATTCTACCAGCGTGACCTATCGATGGCCTGGATTGATTATCGGAAAGCTTTTGATTCAACATCCCATAGACTTATCATCAGTCTTTTGGAAATCTTAAAGGTTCATCCGCAAATAGTTGGGTGCATAGAGAGATTGATGGCGCTTTGGAAAACCAGATTTACTATCTCATCCGGAAAAAATCGTGTGACAACTAACAAGGTCACCTTTCAGAGAGGTATCTTTCAAGGCGACACCATGAGCCCACTCCTCTTTTGCCTTAAATTATTGCCACTATCTCTAGCACTTCGCCATTCCGACGGGTACTTGTGCGGCAAACCTGCAGATCGAAAGTACAAGGTCACTCATGTATTTTACATAGACGATCTTAAGATCTATGCTAAAAACAGAGAGCAACTGCATCTAGCTCTGGGAATTGTCGAACGATACACTTAGGAAATTGGAATCGAATTTGGGTTAGACAAATGCGCCAAGGTTTATTTGAAGCGAGGAAAACTTAATGGCATCCCTGAAGATCCTGAGCTCGTTGATAGAAGCGCCATACGACACCTTTGCGCTGGAGAGACTTATACATACCTGGGAGTACCACAGAGCCGCACTCAGGATGTGACATCTATAAAGGATACTCTCCGAAGCAGATACAAACGTCTCATCCGACAGATTTGACCTTCCGAACTGTCGGCGAGGAACAAAGTATCTGCAACGAACGTGCTTGCCGTCCCGGCACTACTCTATTCATTTGGAGTAGTTCCCTGGACGAAGAACGAGCTCAGATCTCTTGATATCGGGACAAGAAAGGTTATGCACATGAACAAAAGCATGCATCTTAAGTCTTCCGTTCCGCGACTGTACATCTCACGCCATCAAGGGGATCGCGGAATATTGAGTCTTAAATGTCTTCATCACAGGATTATACTGGGTACAGCACATAGAGTTGCAAATGGAAGAGACCCTCTTCTTAAAATGGTCAGGAATCACGAAGAAGTGGGAAAAGGAGCGTTTCTGTACAAAGCATCGGAGGAGGCTGCTGAAGCACTCGGACTTGACTTCAGTATTAGGTATGAGCAAAATGCATCAAATCTTATCTATCTCAAGTACTCACTCCTGAAAGTCCGGATTAGGAAAGCACAAGAGAAAAACTTTCGTGAACAGCTTCTCAATAAGAGGATGCACGGTATCTTCCACAGAAATGTGAAGGATCAGTCAATGTCTTGTGAGCTAACGTTTGCTTTCCTTAAATCGTCCGGATTGAAGTCTGGTACGGAGGGTTTCATTTTTGCATGCCAAGACGGTGTCATTTCCACCTTAACATATCGTCGCCACATTTTGAGTCAAGGCATTCCCGATGATAGCTGCAGGGCGTGCCATGCACACCCCGAGCATTTAGCTCACATACTATCTAGTTGATCAAATCACACGGGAACGACCTACATTCAAAGGCACAATGCGGCACTAAGAGTGCTTTATTAGCATCTCTGTCACTCCTACGGCATTAACCTTAATAACGCTCCTCTAAATGCTCCTAGGGAAATTCAGTCAATTGTCGAGAATGGGAAGTACCGCATATACTGGAACTTTATATTCTCGACAATTGTTTCTGTTGCTCACTCGAGGCCTGACATGGTTCTTCTTGACTTCGAGAAGCGAACCATGTTCGTTATCGAATTTTCGGCACCAGCTGACAAAAACATCATAACCAAATAGAATAAAAAGAAAGAGAAGTATCGATACCTTATAAGGGAGTTGCAACGATTGTACTCGGAATATTCTGTTAAATTGATCGTCCTTATCATCGGCGCTCTTGGAGGTGCCAAGCTTTCACTTGCTAATGGCCTAAAAAGCATCCCTGCGTGTCAACAATATGCTAGAACACTTGCGGGAAAAATGCAGAAGGCGGTTGTCCTTGGGTCGCTCCGTGTTCTTAGGGTCCACGAGGCTTTTGCTGGATCGTCGTATTGATTCCTTTACAGACTGTAACCACCTATCTGACGGTCGTGAGACGTGGTTGTGGCTGAAATTTTACCGCGATTTCGCTGGAAGCGGTGCAATTTTCCAGAATAGTACCCGCTCCCGGCGAAATCCTGCGGTTGTCCTTATGACAAATTTTTAATTATATATATATCTATAATAATATATATATAATGATATTTATATCATTTATATTTTATACTTGAAATAACGTAACCTCAAAATATACGCATATAAAGATGCGAGCGAAGTATTCAAATCATGAGAATTACCAGTATCGAAATCTGGAAATATTAAAATCCCAACCTCTTGATTTTATTTCAAAGCTAAAGATAAATTTAAAAATTTTAAATAATTACTTGTACCATTAACACCTAGCTAAAAATTAGCGTTATGTTCTTGAATTAAGAGTTCTTATTCTGATCCCTCTAATAGCTTAATTGGAAAAGCACCTGATCGGAAATCAGAAATTTTGTGGTTCGATTCCCAATGGAGCGAAGATGGAGTAGGATCTTTTTTTTCAAGAAATAATTTTAATTTAAAAATATTATTTTCCATCTAGTCTTATTAAGACGTTAAGCATTTTCTGTTATTGAAGATTCTTAACTTGATCGATATTGTGTAGATTTTCTGCCTTCATGGTTTGGAGGGTTGATCTACTGTCGGTAAGGTACAATCTCTGATGATATAGCAGATAAATTTAAAAATTTTAAATAATTACTTGTACCATTAACATCTAGCTAAAAATTAGCGTTATGTTCTTGAATTAAGAGTTCTTTTCTGATCCCTCTAATAGCTTAATTGGAAAAGCACCTGACTGGAAATCAGAAGTTTTGTGGTTCGATTATCAATGGAGTGAAGATGGAGTAGGATCTTTTTTTCAAGAAATAATTTTAATTTATTTCAAAGCCGTTAACAGATAGAGATATAAATAGAACCGCCGAAATGTTCCGACCGGCAATCGTGTACCTTCGAGTTTTCAAATACAGAAGAGTAGAAATGGGTTGCGCGCGCAACCTAGTCACGTACATCGTCTCCCACTATATTTCACACGGACAAGATCTGTGATAGTATTGGAGTGAACATCGTTTCAAATCTGGGATCACTGGCGCCAACTGAAATTCGCTGGCGTGCGCGCGCACCCTGCCGATAGAAATTTCAGAGTATTCTCAGTGGAAAAGTCCTGGCCAGTTTGAGACGCCTCAGTTTCAGCTATGAGCTCCTCATTTGAGTAAAAACGCTTACCGGTGAGCCATCTCTTCAGGTTAGGGAACAAGTAATAGTCGCTGGGGGCCAG
>NC_046666.1:97447540-97451952 GCF_010883055.1 Belonocnema kinseyi
TCCCAATGACTGGCACAAAAATAACTTAAATAACACACGACCTCTTTTCCAACGTCCCATGGGGGGGGGGGCACCCCTGTGACTGGCCACAGAAATAACTTAAGTCATACATGACCCCCTTTCCAGCGTTTCATGCGGGCGGAAAGGCATCCCTTCGACTGGTCCCAGAAAAAACTTAGGTCACACACGACACCTTTTCCAACGTTTCATGGAAGGCGTGAAGGCTTCCCAATGACTGGTCACAAAAATAACTTAGGTCACACACGACCACCTTTCCAGCGTCTCACACGGAGAAAAAGATATCGCAAAAAAGGCAGAGTATGAGTGAGTTCGAGCTATAAATCGGGACACCAGATTTAAAACAATCACAGAAAAAAGTAAAAAAATTGCTGCAGGTAAGACCTGCAACTGAGGTTAGGAAAACATTTCTGAACACGTCGACGTAAAATGTAACTGACAGTGGGAATCCCCATTTCTCTCAAATTTAATGAATTTAAACGTCGCTGGATAGCGCTGGCGTCGTAATCGTCACTATACCTCGAATAAGAATGGAGCGTTATACGATGAAAGATTATCCAGGCAAGGTTAAAAATCGGAAATTATCTTCGATTCATGCGAATTTTATCTGGCAAGATTAATTTTCGTCCCGGTGAAACTTTCACCTGAAATCGATGTAAACTTTATCTTTAATTTTTCCTGTGATCGTTTTTTCACTACTCGAACCCGCGCGAGATCACAAAAGAAGAAATACAATATGATAGCGTAATAAACTTAAATTCTTACGTTATAGATTTCACAATTATGCGGTATATGATGTTAAAACTTGCAATGTACGATATCACGATCTGTCGCTATTATAATGCGATAATTACGATATATAGCGCAGGAATTACGATATATATTGAAATTCATGCGATATAGTTTTCTCAGTACATGGGGGCGAGAAGGCACCCCTCTGCCTGATCACAGAATTAGACTTAGTCTTCCAAGAATTTTTCATGTTCAGTATTTCTACGATTTTCAATACTTAACGTCCATCCAGTCTTCCAGGAATTTTTTATACAATTTAAGTCGCACCGCTAAACATTTTGCAGTATATCTGTGATTTTTCATATTTATCGTCTATTTTGTCGAAAAACATCAGTCGTAGGGTAAAAACATATTTAACATAAAATATGTATTTTTAAAGGAACTACAAATTTTATTTGAAGCTTTTTTTAAAATAAATTTTCACTATTCATTGAGATAAACATAAAGAAACATGATTTTTATGAGTTTTTCATGGCTTTCACCATGAAAATCAAATTTGCGGGTATTATCACTATCATATTCGTGATCATCGCATCAAAAGACATAGGTATACGAAGTGTCGAATTAATCGGAGGTAAGCGCTTTTCGGAACTTTATCCGAAAGATCTTGCAGTATTCTCAAAACATCATTATTTATTTTAACGAACTGCAATTGATGAGAAAACAATACCAATGTTCTCGAAAAAGTTTGGTCGCCAATTTTTCATTTGATGAACAAAATTTGCAATAAAAAAAGTTCTTTACAAATTATTTTTTCGGGAACGTATATGTAATTAAATAGGGTTGTTTCGCGATTTCAGATAAAATAATTTTATAATAAATAATTTTAACCCGAACCGAAGATGCGTTATAATTTTTTTTCTCTATATTCGTTCCACAGAAAAAAAATAATAAAAATTGAAGGCGGTAAAACAGTTATTCAAATTGATGTCACGTGTGTGTCACGTGACTCAGAGGTTCTCATAATTATCTATTAATGTGACGATATAATTTTAATTAAAACTAACGAAACCCACAATTAAGAGGTCAGGTCACGATCTGCATTTAAGTACTTTTTCAATAATTTTTTTTATATACTATAAATATATCTATTTTCTGCAGACTTCTGCTATTGACTTTTACAAAACCCTCCTTTGACGTTTAAAAAATATAAATATTTTGCAACTTCTATTTTTGACATACACACAAACAAAACAAAACAACGGCGCAGAAAAATATATTTGAGAAGCACTAACACATGAGGTGTGGTTAGTGGAAAATCCGACCCCTTTGACGTTAAAGAGGCCCTCCAATCGACATCGTGATAAAAAATTCATATTTCAATATTAAATTAAAAATATTAAACAATATATACAAAATAATCTATGGGCGATTTTAAAATTAGAGTTTTATAAACTATAAGATCCATTTATTCGAAAAATTATATCTGACTTTGGAAACAACCCTATTACATTTTTATTGTTTTATTTATTTTATTTTTTGTGATTTTTCAAATAATCTGTTAGTACGAAAAATATTATTCTACCTGATAGTTTATGATAGAGAAATAATATAACTAATGCATTTTTTGGTTACGCTGGGGAATTGTGTCTATGAAAATCAATTTTTCTACATTTGAATTTTCTACAGTAGTATCAATAAAAATTTGTAAGAACCCTTATACAGATGTAAATTGTTGTAAAATATTTAAAAAGAATAACAAAAATGGTTGTGATCGCTGGTAAAATTGAAAATGATTTTTTATTTTGTAAAATTAATTTTAAGTGAGTATTTGAAAAGATTTTAAAAATAAAAAAAAAGTTCCATGATATAAAATTTGAAAACTTAACCAATTCTCAAAAAATGATATATTTTATAAAGATTTTTCCTTATATTTTACAAACTAAATAATTACTACATCTGTTTAAAAAAAAGACAAGGCGAGTTGTCAAGAAATTATCCACATATTTTTTTAAAGTGTTTTTCTTTTAAATTAATGATATAAATATTTATAGATAGGTAACAGGGATAGATTTATAATACAAATATTTACTTTTTTGTTTTTAGTTTAAACAATATCACACACTAAAACTTGGACAATTTTTTGATAATTCACGTAACCATTTTATCAGTTATTAAAATTCAAATATTCACGACATTGTCAAATTCTCGTTTGGATAAAAACTCAATTATTTGGTTGAAAACTTAATTATTTTGTTGAAAATGTAACTATTTTGTGAAAAAAGTCCTCTTTTCTATCAATAATTCAACTACTTTGTTAAAATTTATTTACTTTTTTATTTAATAACTATTCTGATCAAAATATGTTTTATGTGCTGTAAAAATACATGTTTAAAACAAAAAAATTAATCTATACCATTTTTGGTTAAAAAATCATGTTTTTTTCGGTTGAAATGTCAACTGTAAATATTTTTTGGCTGCAAAGTCGTTTAACTATTTGGTCGAAAACTAAAATTTTTATTGGAAAATCATATTTTTGGGTTAAAAATTCAGATTTTTTTGTAGATAATACTCTTTTTGACTTTGAAATTGAATAATTTCGTTGAAAGTTCATGTATTTTGTTAAAAATGGACCTTGTTTGGCAGAAATTTAATGTGTAAGGTTAACAATGTATAATTTTTGGTAAAAAATGCAACTGTTTGGTTGAAATATCAACTGTACATTTTCTTGGGTTTGAAAGTCGATTATTTCACTAAGAGTTGAACTACTTTGCAAAAAAATACGCTTTTGTTTAACAAAGTTTCATAATTATGGTTGAAAATTTAACTAAGTGGTTGAAAGTTTAACTCTTTGATTCAAAACTCATATTTTTCGCTTAAAATATTCAACTTTTTGTAGATAATTCGTCTTTTTGACTTCAAAATTAAATAATTTCGTTGAAAATTCATATATTTTGTTTAAAATTTGTCTTTTTTTGTAGATCATTAATTTTCTTGGTCAAAAATTCATCTTATTGATTGACAGTTTAACAACTTTGTTGAAAATTCATTTTCGGGTTGCGGATAGAGGGTCCATGTACCAAGAGTTTCTGCTGAATATGGTTACAAAAATAAATAGGCAGTCGCGGACAATTGTCCAGGGGTGATCCCGAAGGAATTAACCCCCAATCGGAGGTGTGAAAACCGTGCCGGAAGCTGCATGGCACCTGGGTGAGGTGTCTAGAACGGCGACTCTGGGATACCGGGCGACCTCTCAGAGTACGCAGCCTTATCCTTGCATGCGGGGCTCTACAAGGATGGACGAACCCCTTTCCCTAGCTTCTCGTGGGAACAACAATGACAACACCAAACATAGTTGTAGTAAATGCGGTTCAAAATAACAGAACGCGCAGGACTACCGACAATAGGTCGGCCAACAATGCCGATCAAACTAGAGCTGGGGGAGCCAATGAAAATGGATTCAATGCGATGGATTGGCGGGATCTCGCAACCTTTGGGTGGACGGAGCGACTGAATCACGACTTGCTAGAGTGCTACGATGCGAGTGTGGCCCCTGAACGGGGTTATATGGCACAGCTGCATGCTCTGTGGTGCGAGAAACACCCAGAGCTATCGCACTTTTCGCAGCAACGTCTGCGAAACCATGCTGAACTACTCCATAA
>NC_046666.1:97451962-97454068 GCF_010883055.1 Belonocnema kinseyi
CGCACTTTTCGCAGCAACGTTTGCGAAACCATGCTGAACTACTCCGTGAAAGGGGCTCTGTAAGCGGAACGCCTACTCTACCACAGCTAGAACAAGCCGGCAACAGAGAAAGAGAGGCGACACTAAGACCAACCGCGGGCAGACATCCAATAGATGAAGAGCGATGCTTTACGACCCGGAGAAACATCAACACTAAGGTTTCTCTCAAGACTAAAGATCTGGCTGAAATGGATAACGAGCTTCGTGGACATTTTTCCGGAGAATCCGACCTCTGGGCTATCAATAATTGTGTGTATAATGCAGCGAGAGCTTTGGCCGATAGGAACCGTAAAACAAAACCAACGGCTGATCATAAGACCAAAAGACGATTGCATTAACTTGCCATAAAGATAGGCTGGGCAAGACAGTACGCGTCCCGCATTCAGTGTGTCATTGACTACATCACATCTGGCAGAAATTTTACCGCCAAGGTTCGAAAGTTTGCGCGCGAACTCCGGACCCGTTATCACACACTTAACAAGTCAAAGCTGCTGACCATCAGACAGCATATTGTTGAGAGAATACGGATACTATCTGACGCTAAGAGAAGTCTAGAGCGAAGGGAGAGGTGTGTCAGAGAAAATCAACAGTTTCTCTCTGACCCATCTCGACTCTTCCAAGACCCTCCAGTTACTGTCGAACACCCACCCAAACCAGAGAAGGTCGAAGTATTTTGAAGAGAAGTCTACGAAGTGCAGCATTGACTGGACGAAGACTCAGAAAATATAAATAGCTTCAAGGAGTTATGTGTTGCCCTCATAACACCTGATTAAGAATGCCCACACATCACTACCCAGGAGCTGAAAAAAGTATTAAGAGGGATGAAAAACTATTCCGCACCGGGACCAGATTGTATCAAAACCTTCTGGTGGAAGAAGTTTTCTTCAACCCATCAGCATTTGGCCCGTATTTTCACCTCATATTTAGAGTCGGAAGAGCCGATTCTAGAGTGGTTGGTGGAAGGACGCACAATACTTCTGCCAAAAATAGGCAACTTTGCTGACGCGAAAAATTACAGGCCAATAACTTGTCTGAATACGCTTTATAAGATATTCACAGCTATCCTAAATGATAGGATTGTTTGGGCAATTGAACCTGTGTGGCAAGAAATGTATGAACAACGAGGCTCAAAGAAAGGCGTAGCCGGATGACGGGAAAACCTGCTCATCAATAGATGTGTCTGCAAAGATGCAGCATTCTACAAACGTGACCTATCGATGGCCTGGATTGATTATCGGAAAGCTTTCGATTCGACATCCCATAGACATATCACCTCTCATTTGGAAATCTTAAAGGTTCATCCGCAAATAGTTGGGTGCATAGAGAGATTGATGCCGCTTTGGAAAACCAGATTTACTATCTCATCTGGAAAGAATCGTGTGACAACAAACAAGGTCACCTTTCAGACAGGTGTCTATCAGGGCGACACGATGCGCCCACTCCTCTTTTGCCTTACATTATTGCCAATATCTCTAGCACTTCGCCATTCCGACGGGTACTTGTGCGGCAAACCTGCAGATCGAAAGTACAAGGTCACTCATGTATTTTACATGGACGATCTTAAGATCTATGCTAAAAACAGAGAGTAACTGCATCTAGCTCTGGGGATTGTCGAACGATATACTATTATCGAATTTTCGGCACCAGCTGACAAAAACATCATATCCAAGGAGAATGAAAAGAAAGAGAGGTATCGAGACCTTATAAGGGAGTTGCAACGATTGTACCCGGAATATTCTGCTAAATTGATCGTCATTATCATCGGCGCTCTTGGAGGTGCCAAGCTTGCACTTGCTAATAGCCTAAAAAGCATCCCTGCGTGTCAACAATATGCTAGAACACTTGCGGAAATAATGCAGAAAGCGGTTGTCCTTGGGTCGCTCCATGTTCTTAGGGTGCACGAGGCTTTTGCTGGATCGTCGTATTGATTCCTTTACAGACTGTAACCACCTATCTCAAGGTCGTGAGACGTGGTTGTGGATGAAATTTTACCGCGATTTCGCTGGAAGCGGGTGCAATTTTCCAGATTTGCACCCGCTCCCGGCGAAATCCTGCGGTTTTCCTTAT
>NC_046666.1:97454168-97461436 GCF_010883055.1 Belonocnema kinseyi
ATGGGAAATTTGGAGTGTGGGGTCCACCATGACAGATATTATGGGAAATTTGAAGTGGGGGGTCCGCCTTGACAGATATTATGGGAAATTTGGAGTGGGGGGTCCGCCATGACAGATATTATGGGGAATTTGAGTGGGGGTTGACCTGAACCATGAAAAATTACCAAATTTTTCAAATTTTTTTTGGTTTTCAAGATTTTGGTAATTTTCAAAAACTTAAACAAGTTTACTAATTTTCAAAATTTTACAGAGCTCAAAAATTTTCCAAATTATTTTGGGGGTTTGATCTTTACTCTAGAAACTTAGCAAAAATTTTCAATTTTTTTGTTTGAATTTCAAATTTTTTCTCCAAAAACTTTATCAAATTGATTTATTTTGAAAATGACTGGCGCACACTTTGGGAAATTTGGAGTAGAGTACGATTAGCATAACCATAATAAGTGTAAACATCACCTAAAAAGACACATAAATCACTACTGCGCATGGCAGAAATATCAGCGTGCATACATCACTTACTGTGCTGAGTACCCTGGGGAATTTAGAGAGGGGTCCTTTGGAAAATTTGCCTGTTGGTTGAGGAAATTAGATAGGAAGTGAAACTTATATTAATAACTAGAGAGAATGATGTGTAATCTAACACATACACACATATACATATCTCAGGGTGAAGCGTCCTGGCTCCACTGATAGAAGAACAAGAAATGGGCCTGAGGCCTCTCGCCCTCCAACGGTGGATAATCAAAATACCCTAACTTCAGGCTTTACCGTGGAGGTCAAGAAAAGCGAGCTAGAATATGAAAAAATAACATCTTAAATACCGATTGACGCCACACTAGGGTACAGGTCAGAGAATTTAAAAATAACAGTTTTTATTTTCAGTTGCATTGATTTAACACTTTCTGAAAGAAAACCTCCTGGAATTTGATATCAAACCCTAATATCTTAAGCACACACATTAAGAAAATGAATAAAATAACAATTTTTACTTCTTTCACAGCTTACTACAAAGATTACCGAACATTATTTTCTACATGTGAATAATGTTGTACTGTTTTAACATATTTATTTTTTCAAAATTCTAAATGTATCTGCTTTATCCTATGTCATTCCCAAAAAATTTCCAAATGAAAAACAATGTGAAAAATCTCACGAAATTGAATATATAGAAACTCAAAAATTATTTCGAGCATAAACTATTATGAAGAGGAAACATTTGCATAAAACAAATGTTGTCCTTATCGATCCTAAGATTGAATGTAGTTTCTATAACATCAATATTTCACTGGAGTGCCAACATTTTGACAAAAGAACATTATACAGCCACACAAAAAAAAGTGTGCGGATCTAGTAACAAGACACAAGTATTCCTATGAATTTTGGGGCGCTGAATTCAAATTCGATATCAAAAATCACCCATTACGTCGTGGTTGAGCCATAACCTCAAAAAATGAAAAATCATGCACTGAGGCAAATAAATTTCAAAATAATGCCAATGATGCAAATTTTCACTTCAAAAACATGTCGACAACTGTGAAGGATCAACCCTTGCCTGATATCAACTTATTTAAAATATCTTTACCCAACAGAACCTGACCTCACCTAACCTGAATTAACAGAAATTTATTGAACTACACGTAAAGCTCTGAAAGCATAATTTCCCAGTAGCAAATGCGTGCTACATCGAATGGGTCAACTCGAGCCTAACCTAGAAATAAATCTAACCTAGCATAACCTAACCTAACCTCACGAAACACAATTAAACTGATTGTGTTGTCCCGTTGTGTTTGCGGTACCGTTTCATTCAGCTTCGGCTTAACCTACATGGAGGTTTAACCTATCCTAACCTAACAAAACCTGACCTAACCTAACCGATCACGCTGGCAACCCTGTTCTTGCGTACTTTCATATTTTGACATTAATAGCATTAAATGTCTGGAGTTCCAACCACATGGAAAAAAGCCGTTATTGCGAAGGACTGCTACTTTTGCATGAATTCCGTCAAAGGGTTCAACGCCAAAATTAAAAATAACATTTCGTACATTAATGTGTGCACAATCACAAGAGCAATTGAAATCAATAAAAATGCACGCCAGACTGATTTAAGCGCTTTAGAAGATGATAGAATGGAAGTTAAAAGTCAACGTCATGGAGACGGTAGTGAAACCAGTGATCGAACAGAAAATAGTTCTGATGATTCCGATGAAAATGACGAAAAAGATCCTATCCCTATCCCTATAGCTCACTCAAGGGTCATCAAAGAAGAATATAACAATGTTAAAATGCTTCTTGAAAAAGTTCGTTAGACGAATCACAAATGGCAAATATGTGGTGATCTCAAAATCATAACAATGATATTAGGCCAACAATCGGGTTTCACGAGAGAGCCATGCCTTATATGCCTGTGGAATAGCAGAGATCGAGCCAATCATTACAGCAAAAAACATTGGCCTTTAAAAGATTCATTGAAACCTGGTTCTCATAATATCATCAACCAAAGCCTCGTTGATCCAGAAAAAATTTTACTATCACCCCTCCACATAAAGCTTGGGCTCATGAAGCAATTTGTCAAGCCGTTAGACAAAGATGGACAATGCTATAAGTATATATCCCTTAAATTCCCTAATGTTTCAGACGCTAAATTGAAAGAAGGAGTTTTTGATGGACCACAGATTCGAATATTGACAAGAGATACTAATTTCGTGAGCCACATGACGAAAATTGAAATGGACGCTTGGGAAAGTTCTAAAGCAGTAAACGCAAATTTCCTCGGTAACAAAAGAAGTCCAGACTACGAGAATTTTGTTGCGAAAATGATAAGAAACCATAAAAATTTAGGCTGCTTAATGAATTTAAATCTTCACTTTCTAGATTCCCATCTGCATGAGGTTCCAGAAAATATTGGTGATTTCAGCGAAGAACAAGGGGAGCGTTTTCATCAAGACATAAAAGTGATGGAACAACGTTATCAGGGTAGACTTGACGAGGTCATGATGGCTGATTTTTGCTGGATGTTGAAAAGGGAAACGAATGTAGGTCTTAAACGTAAGCGGAACCCTTTGCATCGTTCCTTCGAAGAAAAAAGGACACGTTATAGCAGGCAGAAAATAGACTGAAGTAGGTCCACAAATCAATTTAATTACGATAAAAAGCACGATAAAATGTAAGCACGAAAGACAGTATTAATATATCCCTTAAGTTTAAGAAAAGGAGAGAGAAAAAATTTTTGAATAAAACTCTTATTCATTTGAATGTTTATGTTACAGTTCTACATTTTAATTGATACAAACATTGTCAGGTTAATTGAAGTGGGGTCAATTCTACTTGTAGTTCTAAGTTTCTTGAAATGAGTAATGTGCGTCTAAATTTTTAATCACCTGTAGTACAATGAAATGAATTTTATTGTGTTACAACGGGAACACTTAACTTAAGTTGTGTTGCGTTAAGCAAAATTTCGTTAGGTTCTGTTAAGTTAGATTCATTTGTAGTTTAAGATCGAGTTAACATATTAAATATAGCACACATTTAAGACTGAGAACCGTACGCTTACATAGCTACACGTGTGGTTGAATTTCATTCGGCTAGGTTAGGTTAGGTCAGGTTTTTTTAGGTTAGGATAGGTTAAACCTCTATGTAGGTTAAGCCGAAGTTGAATGAAACGGTACTGCAAACACAACGGGACAACACAATGAGTTTAATTGTGTTGCGTGAAGTTAGGTTAGGTCAGGTTTTTTTAGGTTAGGATAGGTTAAACCTCTATGTAGGTTAAGCTGAAGCTGAATGAAACGGAAACGCAAACACAACGGGATAACACAATCAGTTTAATTGTATTTCGTGAGGTAAAGTTATTTTAAATAAGTTGATATCAGGCAAGGGTTGATCCTTCGCAGTTGTCGACATGTTTTTGAACTGAAAATTTGCTTCACTGGCATTATTTTAAAATTTATTTGCCTCAGTGCATGATTTTTCGTCATTTTTTAAGGTTATGGTTCAACCATGACGTGATGGGTGATTTTTGATACCGAATTTGAATTCAGCGCCCCAAAAATCCATAGGAATACGTGTGTCTTGTTACCAGATCCGCACACTTTTTTTGTGTGGCTGTGTTATTTTCAAATATATTTTCTTATGTCAACAATGTTCAAACGAAAATTACTTTTGTACATTTTAGCTCAAATAAAAAGCGAAAATGTTTCACGAAATACCAGTCAGGAGAATGTTCAATACAAAACTAAACATTATGCTTCCAAAAATTTTTTTTTGAACTAAGATTATTTATAGTTGATGGATATTACTACACAAATGAACTTTCGTTTTATTGGTGGTAATATTGCAAATATATTTTTTATCATTTTACAGAATATTTTGAAACAAAAGTTTAGAATATAAATTCTGAATTTCACAAGAAAACCTCTCCGTATATCAATCAAGAAAAATTTGAATGAACAACAATATTTTTAATCTTTCCACAGACAAAAAAATTATTTTCGGAATATAATGACATCAAGTTTCCAATTGTTCTTGAGGATAGTACAAAATTTGAGAAAATGAACGGTTTAAGTGTAAATGTATACGGATTAGAGTCTGCTCAATACAATAAGAAAGAGGATATTCTTCCAGCTTTTTGAAGTCAGGAAAAAACTAAAAAAGCTACTATTCTCCTTCTTATGATTGAAAATACTAACTTTGATTCAGATGTAGAAGTGTTTCATTTTGCTTTAATAAAAAATCTATCTCGACTGTTAGAGCCAGTTGTCAATATGCAGGGAAATGCTTATCAGAAACATATACCTACAAGTGTTGCTTATTACACAAAATGCAGTTTTGACGATTCACAATCTGAACCTCAATTTTATCGTGGACAGGAATACATCACGTGGTTTGTCCTTGAGTTGAAAAAGTTAGCTAGAAAAGTAGATTCTTATTTTCAAAATCCAGTGTTAATGTATCACTTAACATTAAAGCAAGAGCATGATTTTTAAAACGCAAAAGTTTGTGATATTTGCGAACAAGATTTTAACCAAGATGATGTTAAACATCGGGATCACGACCATTTTACAGGTAAATAGGTGGCCCTTCTCATGCCAGGTGTAACGTAAATTACCAAGACTCACATGTAATTCCCGTAGTATTTCATAATTTATCCGTCTACAAATCTCACTTTTTCATCAAAGAATTGGCAACAAGCTTTGAGGGTGATATCTCATTAATACCTATCAACAAGGATATATATATATATATCTTTTTCAAAAAGAGTGCAAAATACAAAAGTTAAACTCAGATTCATAGACTCTTTTCGATTTATGCCAAGTAGCCTCTCCAAATTAGCTTCAAATCTTAGCAATGATGAAAAATTGATTACAAGAAAATATTTTTAAAATGATGATGAATTTGAGTTATTAAGAAGAAAAGGCGTATTTCCATACGATTATATTGATAATTGGCAGAAATTAGATGAAGATTGTCTGCCAGCAAAAGAGGAATTTTATTCTAAATTAAATGGTGAGGGTATTTCAGATTAAGATTATAATCATGCGTGCAAGGTGTGGGAAAAATTTAACTTAAAAACGTTAGGTGAATGTTCGGATTTATACTTGAAAAATGATGTTTTTCTCTTGGCGGACATTTTTGAAAGTTTTAGATGTCGCTGCATTGAAACTTATAACTTGGATCCATTGCACCACTATACAACACCAGGATTTTCTTTCGATGCTATGTTAAAGTATACTGAAATTGAACTGGATCTATTAACAGATGTAGAAATCTTATTACTTGTTGAAGGAAAAATAAGAGGTGGTGTGTCTCAGTGCTCCAGTAGGTATGCGAAAGCAAATAATAGATTCATGGGTTCGAGTTTTGATGAAAATGTACCCGAGTCCTATATCACTTATTTCGTTATAAACAATCAATACTTTGAAGCTATGAGCAAATCTTTACCCTATAGCAATTTAAAATGGTTCACTGATTTTGAAAACGAACCAAATTTTTTTAATATTCCCGATGATTCAGAAATAGGTTATATTCTTGATGTAGATTTAGAATATCCTGAAGAACTCCATGACTTGCATAAAGACCTACCATTCTGTCTAGAACATTTTGTACCTCCTCTTCCAACATCTAAAATCCCGAAACTAATTACCAATTTGAAATCAAAGACGAATTACGTTCTCCATTATCAAAACTTAAAACAGTATTTTAAAATGGAAATGAAGCTTGTTAAAATTCATCGAGTTTTAGAATTCAAACAAAAGCCATGGTTGAAAGCCTATACTGATTTAAATACTGATTAGCGAAAGAAAGCAAAAAATGAATTTGAAAAAAAATTTACAAACGCATAAGCAACTCTGTCTTCGTAAAGACTATGCAGAACGTAAGCAAGCACAAAGATGTTAGGTTTGTGAGAAAGTGGGACGGAAGATGGGGTGCAAAAGCTCTGATTGCCAAACCAAACTTTCATAGCTGCACTATATGTACTTGGTGTGTACATGGTGATCATTGAAATGAGTGAAGCCAAATTAAATTCAATAAGCCCATCTATATAGGCTTCATATAGACATATCAAAGATAACGATTTACGACTTTCATTATAATTACATGAAGTACACATTCGGTGACAAGACAAAATTACTCTACACCGACACATACAGCTTGATTTACCACACTATAGATCCAAACTTTTATGAGTATATTAAAAAAGATTCCGATAAATTTGACACCTCAGACTATCCACGAAATAATGCATACGAAATTGAATTACTAAACAAAAAAGTCTTGGGACTCATGAAGGACGAATGTAACGGGAAAATTGTAACTGAATTCGTGGGGCTAAGGTCAAAATTGTATTCCTATAAAGTTTTGGCTGAAGAAGGGAAGAAAAAGAAAGCCAAAGGAATTAAAGGGTCCACCTTGAGGACTATAGGCAAACTTAGCTACATTATAAAACTCTTAATCGACCTCAACGGTTAATTCGAAGCCGTAAACATGAAGTTCACTCGACTCAGTAAAACAAGATCACCCTCAGCTGGCGAGATGATAAGAAGATGCTGCTTCCTCATACCACCGACACACTTCCATGGGGCTACAGAATTCAATCACAGGAGGCAATGGATGTTGATAACAATTAATATTCATTTTCCAAAAAAAAAAATTCAATTCTCAAGGAAGAGTTGGATTTGTATAAAGCAATTCTAAAAAACATGTATGAGTTTTCATCTTTTTAAATGTATTAAATCTCGAAGTAGATTTGAAATTATGTACAGCGATTATTAAAA
>NC_046666.1:97461536-97464050 GCF_010883055.1 Belonocnema kinseyi
ACAAGAGCGACGATAAGCATGATGAGCGATGTAACACATGAGTTGAGGAGAGAGAGAGAGAGAGAAACTTAGGATTAGTATATAACCTTTAATGTAGTAGATATAGTCTACAGTCTACATATTGCAGTAACTGAAAATCCTATTTTGTCAAGTAAGTTTTCTTCTTTTTCTCCAAAATAAACTCATCTGCTCTAATTCACAACTGAAAGTTTATTCATTCTTTCTGCTGTTGCTACGATCGATATACAACTTGATCCTTCGGACGTAATCTCCCAGTTCCGAGAACGATGGTCCTTGAAGCCGCAATACCAACGGCGTGTCCACTGACCTATGTACTATTCGCAATTAAGATTATAAGGGCAAGGAACTCGGGGAAAAACAAGACACACACAAGTTTCTTTTAAATTGTTTTAAAAAAAATTTATTTCTAAAAACCAGTTCATTATACTCCATAAGTATATTATTATTAAATACATAGAAACATTTTCATACTTTTCTAATCTATAAAAATTTGAAGACAAGAAATTATAACTAATTCAAAGACATCCAGTTTTCCAATAAAAGTACATTTCCAATTGCGCAATTAAAGTAATTTTTATACTTCTGATGTGTACAATAAAAATAATCAATTTCATACATCTCATGCAATTGTCGTAGCGAGGGACATTCCAAATCGAGCATGTCAACAATTTCACACGATATTTCCACAAATTGCTTTAGCCAATTCTTCTTTTTCAATCCCTTTACATAGATTTTTATTGCATCATGTAAAATCTTCCCGAGTATTACAGATGCTTGAGAATACGGTAAATCACCCGAATTCCAAGGTATTCCATGATGATTGCGCTCTGCCCAAATGTTCATAGATTTATATTTTAACGGAACGTCCTTCCACGGGCAAGGTGATTGAAGGAGAAAAGAATATGGCTTTTTGTCTGCCCCATCATTGAATGGTAATATAGCCAATTCTTTCAATATGAATTTATTGTCTGGCAACTTAAAGCCCTGCACATCCACCACGTACTCCATTTCGCGAGCAACTAAACTATTTCTGCCTGGTTACAGAATTTTCATACTAACTTTTTCACCACCCCACTTATTGGTTTATACTCAAGCATATGATTATGAAAAATTAGGCAATATGCTGATGTTTGAGCGGGAAAATTTTCACTAGTTTGAAATTCCAATCGAATGTCAACTGGGCCGTATTTCAAGGAGTCATTTTGCTTAGAACAGTCAATCACTACTAGAGGCGCATGATCTATCAATTCTCTTCTCGATAGCAACGGTTGTGCTTCTTTACCATAGTAATTAGCTTGAAAAGTTTGTATACGTTTCATAAAGAACAGCATACTGATTTCGATTAATATCAAGATTCAAATTACTATAAGGATAGCACTGATCATTTAAAAGTAGTTTTGCATCAGTCAAATTGCAATGATCAAAGTTGCTACAGTTTCTAGTGGTATTATTTTTTCTGTTTCTTTGAAATCCTAGTATAATAAATCTCAGTTTTCCCAATTGTGTTGAGGTTTTTACAGTCCAAATATGGTTTGAAAACGCTGGAATGAGGGGATATTCATATAGTTCCCAAGTTTGAAAACTTATTGGATGAGGTGGATCTTTTTTAATATATTTTAGCAACTGAAATTTTCGTGAATCAGACAGTCTAACGCTAGGCAATAGCCACTCTAATTTATTGATTTGAATTTTATACTGATCAGGAGGGGCTGTTTGCAGGACGGCATTTCCATCATTTTGAGATCTTGTCAAAATGAGAATCAGGCCCAGGACCAGTGTCTCCTGCCGAGAAAAAGTTCACTTCACGTACACGGAAGAAACCAGGGATTAGAAAGAGAGAGAAAATCAAGCGAGTGGACCTATCCTTTTCTAAAGATGATGATGGGGTTTGCTCATCTATACATCATAAGTATGAAAATTGCTCTAATTGCGTAATTGAAAATGTACTTTTATTGCAAAACTGGATGTCTTTTAATCAGTTATAATTCCTTGACTTAAAATTCTTATAGATTAGAAAAGTATGAAAATTTTTTTATGTATTTAATTATAATATACTTATTAAGTATAATGTACTGGTTTTTAGAAATAAATAAAAAAAAAACAATTTAAAACAAAATTGAGTGTGTCTTGTTTTTCCTCCGAGTTCCTTGCCGTTATAATCATAAGTGCTAATAGTTGATAGGTCAGTGGAAACACCGTTGGCACTGCGGCTTCAAGGAACACCGTTCTCGGCAGCTTTCAGTTGTGAATTAGAACAGAGGAGTTTATTTTTGAGAAAAATGAAGCAAACTTACTTGACAAAATAGGATTTTCAGGTTGTCCTAAATAAATGAGAAAAAACACCAATTTAGATTCAAATAATTTTTTTTATTTGCAATAACAGGTATTTTTTACCAACAATTGTACAGCTTTTCGATTTTTCCCGTCAATTATACACGTCAGTTACTGCAATATGTAGACTGTAGACTGTATCTACTACATTAAAGGTTATAT
>NC_046666.1:97464150-97478516 GCF_010883055.1 Belonocnema kinseyi
AACACTCCTACATGCTTTTTAGAATTGCTTAATACAATTTCAACTTCATCTTGAAAAATTGAATTTTTTTTTTTTGGAAAATTAATATTAATTTTTATCAACATCCATTGCCTCCTGTGATTGGATTTTGTAGCCCCATGGAAGTGTGTCGGTGGTATGAGGAAGCAGCATCTTCTTATCATCACGCCAGCTGAGGGTGATCTTGTTTTACTGAATCGAGTGAACTTCATGTTTACGGCTTCGAATTAACCGTTGAGGTCGATTAAGAGTTTGATAATGTAGCTAAGTTTGCCTATAGTCTTCAAGGTGGACCCTTTAATTCCTTTGGCTTTCTTTTTCTTCCCTTCTTCAGCCAAAACTTTATAGGTATACAATTTTGACCTTAGCCCCACGAATTCAGTTACAATTTTCCCGTTACATTCGTCCTTCATGAGTCCCAAGACTTTTTTGTTTAGTAATTCAATTTCGTATGCATTATTTCGTGGATAGTCTGAGGTGTCAAATTTATCGGAATCTTTTTTAATATACTCATAAAAGTTTGGATCTGTAGTATGGTAAATCAATCTGTTTGTGTCGGTGTAGAGTAATTTTGTTTTGTTACCGAATGTGTACTTCATGTAATTATAATGAAAGTCGTAAATCATTATCTTTGATATTTCTAGAACTGTGAAGCCTATACTCACCAAGTATAGTGCAGCTATGAACGTATGGTTTGGCAATCAGAGCTTTTGCACCCCATCTTCCATCCCACTTTGTTACTAGCCTAACATCTTTGTGCTTCCTTACGTTCTGCATAGTCTTTGCGAAGACAGAGTTGCTCATGAGTTTGTAAAATTTTTTTCAAATTTATTTTTTCCCTTCTTTCGCAAATCAGTATTCAAATCAATATGGGATTTTAGCCATGGCTTTAATTCTAAAACTCGATGAATTTTAACAAGCTTCATTTCCATATTAAAATACTGTTTTAAGTTTTGATAATGGGGAACGTAATTCGTCTTTGATTTCAAATTGGTAATTAGTTTCGGGATTTTAGATGTTTTAGATTTCTGAATCATCGAGAATGTTACAAAAATTAGGTTCGTTTTCAAAATCAGTAAACCATAAAAAATTTCTATAGGGTAAAGATTGGCTCATAGCTTTACCGTATTGATTGCTTAAATCGAAATAAATGATATAGGACTCGGGTACATTTTCATCGAAATTCGACCCCATGAATCTATTATTTGCTTTCGCATACCTATTGGAGCACTGAGACACATCACCTCTTATTGCTCCTTCAACAAGTAATAAGATTTCTACATCTGTTAATAGATTGAGTACAATTCCAGTATACTTTAACATAGCATCGAAAGAAAGCCCTGGTGCTGTATAGTGGTGCAATGGATCCAAGTTATAAGTTTCAATGCAGCGACATCTAAAACTTTCAAAAATGTCCACCAAGAGAAAAACATCATTTTTCAAGTATAAATCTGAATATTCACCTAACGTTTTAAAGTTAAATTTTTCTCACGCCTTGCACGCATGATTATAATCTTCATCTGAAATAATTCAAATTCAAATTCATCATAATTTTTTAGATATTTTCTTGCAATCAATTTTTCATCATTGCTAAGATTTGAAGCTAATTTGGAGAGGCTACTTGGCATAAATCGAAAAGAGTCTATGAATCTGAGTTTAACTTTTGTATTTTGCACTCTTTTTGTAAAGGATATATGTTTTTCCTTGTTGATAGGTAATAATGAGATATCACCCTCAAAGCTTGTTGCCAATTCTTTGATGAAAAAGTAAGAGTCGTAGCCGGATCAATTATGAAATACTATGGGAATTACATGTGAGTATTGGTAATTTACGTTACACCTAGCATGAGAAGGGCCACCGTATTTACCTGTGTTCGAAGGAAAGAGCAAGAAAACACTATGCAATATATTATTAAATGATGAGAGAATTGAACAAGTTGATAAGTTCGTATACCTTGGTAGCTTTTTTACTAGGGACGGGAAGATAGATGTGGAAATAGATAGACGAATAAATGAAGGTAAGAAGGTTATTGGTAGAGCTGGTCCCCTTAGCAGAAGTAAAAATATATCAAATAAAGCTAAAAAGGCAATACATAATTCTATATTTCTATCGACTATAGTATACGGTAGCGAGATATGGACTTATCAAGAAAAAGATAAGAGTAAAATTAACGCAATTGACATGAGATTCATGCGCATAATATGCGGGAAAACCTTGATGGACAAAGTAAGTAACGAGATAATTCTAAAAAAATGTGGTGCAAAAGAGACGCTAATAGACACATGGGAAAGAAATCGGTTAAGATGATTCGGACATGTTGAGAGAATGCCAAATGAACGACTAACGAAACAAGTGTATCAAGGTGAAGTAAATGGCAGCGTGCCCAGAGGTAGTCTGCATGAAAAAATGCATGGATATAAAAGAAGCTAGAGAAGTATGTCAGGACAGGAAAGTATGGCGGCAAATAGTTAATAAAAAGAGTGTCAGTAGAGTGAATGACGCCTAAAACAAAAGACCTTTGCTACTAATGGACCCAAGTGGGGAACCTTACATAACGACTTCGTGAGGTTCTTCGCACAAGAATTCTGGATCAATCTGAAAAATCTCTATTCCTTCCACATACTACTCCTTTCCCCTACCGAGTGAGTCACGCCTACCCCGAAAGGGAAATGGCTTAATGGTGTAATAATAATAATAATAATAATTCTATGTCTTTCAAGAGATTTCTCTAATCTAAAGTGGCACAAACACCTGTCACAAAAATAATTGGAGCAATTCGCTTTTGCTATTTGTGAGCTCACTAGTCGAGATAAATTTTTGATTAAAGCAAAATGAAACACTTCTACATCTGAATCAAAGTTAGTATTTTCATTCATAAGAAGGTGAATAGTAGATTTTTTAGATTTTTTCTCACTTAAAAAAGCTGGAACAATATCCTCTTTCTTATTGTATTGAGCGGACTCTAATCCGTATACATTTATACTTAAACCGTTCATTTTCTCAAATTTTGGAATATCCTCAAGAGTAAATGGAAACTTGATGTCATTATATTTGAGTTCTGAATTATCAAGCTTATGATAGGAGCTAGTTAGACTGGAATTAGCTTTAGCAGGATGAAGAGCTGCCATCACTGACCAGAGAAAACAATACGAGTCTTTATTTTTAATATTAACTATAGCTTTTTTTCTCTGTAGAAAATCAAGTAATTCAATGAAAGTTGAAAATCCAAATTGAAAATGGGCGTATCTATTTATGTTAACTATTAAGCTAACAATTTATATTAATCTCCACCCTGAATCTGATGTTTTTAAGTCTTCAATTTTAACTTCAACTAGTTGACGAATTTTATCCTCAAATCATTCACCAATATTCATAGACGTTAGAATAGGATTATTTTCAGTGCAAACACGTCTTGCATCGATTTTTCCTCCCCTCCCACTAATGCCTTGAAAATACCCGTGAATTCAACGCAAGCTTTGATATTACCTATACTATGAATTGCATTCTTAATTCGCGGAATACATGCGCTTACAATCATCCAAAAATGTATTTAAATATTTATAAATTAAATTCGTTATAAGCCCCGTTCTAATTCGAGTTTGAAACGCACTTGCTACATCATCCCAACTCACCCTCTCACTCAGTTTCTTCGAAGCTTCACTCATACCAATTCCCGTCTTGATCAACTTCTTGAATTTTCTGCTTGCAGTCTTCAGATCACCAATTAACGTCGTAATCGCATGTTTTTGGCCCACGAATAGCAGAATGTTCTTCCTCAATATTTTGTTTAATATCCGGATGTTTTTAGTTCCCGCCTTCGTCCACAATCTAATTTCATCAGCTGCTAGGGGTTGCTTCTCGTGTATAACTTGATATCCCATCATCATGATCTGTAGAACTTTTTTACATTTTTCGAAATCCATTTTGTAACTTTAAACGGAATCAAAAAACACATATAGGACCACTGTGTAGATTTCCAGTTAGAACACTACACAGATTTAAAGTTGTTTGAGATTATGTGAGTCTTCTTATTAACTGATGGAATCACCGAAAAAAATTGTACTTTGATATAGATCTTGGAGTGCTTTATACTTCAAACATACTTGGTGGTTGTTTACCAGTTCCAGGAATTGACGATGACGTTATCAGATTGGAATTTTGTTTAGCGAGAAACGTTTTCGAACCTGCATAAAAATGCAGGATATAATGCCTTATTTTCTCAGTAATACATGTAACATGATTGCATTTTGAAAGAAAAAAATTCTCAGAATTCTATGTAATTTGATATCATTGTTTTTCCATTCTTTCAAGATTCGTGAAACACGGCATCACTGTAGATAAGGATTCCTGGAACTATGATGACGTCATCAGAATGGAATTTTGTTTAACCCAGAAATTGTTTACACATTATATAAAATATGACGCCCCTGTCGGCAAATATCAAAGCATGACGTTTAATTTATTTATTTCCATAGATGAGGAATCAAGGAATCAACGATGACGTCATCAGAATGGAATTTTGTTTACCGAGAATTGCTATAATATCACGAGAGTGGTTGCAGATCTTGGAAATTTTCAATGACGCATCATTACGATAAACATTTATTACATAAATTATATTATTTTGGGGCGAAAAACTTAAATTCCGGGAATAGCAGGTATTAAATAGCCTATTATTGCAATATCATATATCCTATCCTATTTCATATTTTTGGGGCTAAAAAATTCCATTCCCGTGATTTTTAAGTATTGATTTCCAATATCAATAATATCTATCGGATACTTCAAAACTGTGATTCGTTAATCAGCACAAGGAGCGAAACCAATCTTACAGCCTTCTGCGCTCTAGCGGCAAGTTCGCTATTCATACGGAAAATATGTATCCAGAACCCGCCATACCTATCTACTAACGTGTTCTCAATATATTTAATTCCTTCTAATTGTACTGGTAACGCACCTCACAGAGATATTTTTTATTCCTCAGAAGTGGTCATATTTTTATTTTATTTAATTCCTTCTAATTAGTTCACAAAATATGTGCAATAAGTTGTTTTAATTCCTTCCTACGGAATGTAAATTTTGAAAATTTAATTCAAATCGTTCTCGCAGGCAAATAAATGTATGCCTATTTTTTTATTTTCAAATCAAAATATTTTTAGAACTCGCTCTGAGGCTTCAAAGTTTCCTGATTTGAAGTAAAGAAATCCTTACACCAGCTACAGGTTTAACCCAGAGTGCAGCTATGGTTTTATTAACTTATTATTACTCGACCATTCACCTCATGGTCAGTCACCGTAGCTTGGGATGACAGCAAATACGATGTACAATGAGCGGACCAACCGAGGGTCAACTTTTTTTGCAGCCGTCCACCTGCAGTCCCTTCAGCCGGTGTTCAACTTAAATGCGTCATTTTTCATCCGATTTTCTTACGCTTTACTCAATTTAAATTATACTTTTAATCATTCTTTTTTTAGAAATCTATTCTCAATAGTCTAAAGAATTTCTCTTCAAAAAGTCAAGTTACACAAGTATATCTGAGGGTCACAATGAGCCTCCAAAAACTGCCATTTTATGCCATTTTTGATATGCCTAAAACTTTTGCATAATATTTCTGAGATATAAAATGTCGATAAATGCAATGTTCATTGATAAGTGAACAAGTATATTAAATATCAAATAAATTGGCTTATAATTTCCTGTCCAAAATCGAAAAAATAAAAATTGGAAAGATTTTACATGTGAAACTCCATAAGATATAAAAATGGCCAGAGCGAGTTCTAAAAATATTTTGTTTCGAAAATAAAAAAATAGGCATACATTTATTTGCCTACTAGAACGATTTGGCCAACAAGCCCGTTAAAATTTCTCAAATGTGATTTTTTGGGCCACCCTAATTTACATATTTGAATAGATTTCTTTGTTGTAGGTTCATGACGTTTAAATAGATTATTAAAATATAATTAAATATAAATTTGAATATTTTTCGAATTTATAAGTTATAAAAATATTTAATAATTAAAAATAGTTTAAATAAATGCTTTCGTTAAATTTTACTAATACGATTGTGAGGAATAGGATTTTCATTTTTTCTGTTCCCGTTCGGGGATTTTTAGACGGAGGAAAAATCTCGTATTCATGGGAATACAAATTCTTAATTTTTCTGAATTCAACGCTTGCCACCGGGATAAGAGTTGCACACCCCATGACTACAATAGTATACTGCCGCTTCGGAATGTGTATCATTTTAAATTTATGGCAATACTTATTTTAGTCATTTTAATCATTCGACTTATTCATTTTTTAAGTTCAAGAATAATTACAAGACTTTACTTTAAACCTTTCAATAGCTTTTATTTTTTATTTTGACATACACAGAGAATTATAAATTTTTAAAATCCCTGACCCCCGCCCCAAGCTGCAGTTTGCTCAATTAGTTTTCATTATTATTCCTCGTTTCCAATCTCAAAATGAAAAGCGATTTTTTAAAACAACCCCTTCCCCCCCACCCAGTCGTAAAAAAGGAGGAGTTGGTGACTGGGGAACCATGAGCGCTTGCTCATGGTCATACATTAAATTCTCCTCCGAAATTTTTTGGATGAGAATTTAATGGAACCCCAGTGTTTATCATAAAATTTTACCAAGTTTCTCTGACGTGTAGAAACTCATGAATACTATCTATGCTTACATTAAATATCCTATGAGTATTAGTTTCTAGAAAATTAAAAGTCATTCGCCTATATATGTTACACTTACACAGAGGTATATCATGGCAAAAACGTCTATTCGATGTGGATTGAAAGGAAAAATTTAAATTTATCCTTGAAAATGTGTATATGAAATGAGTAATTGAAATAATAAAGAACATTAAACTTATTTAAGTAAACTATTGTGCGAGAGTTTTGGCTCGGTTGAGGTGAATGTGGCGCCGTGGTCGGGATTGAGTAGAAACTTTTTTATTAGTATATTACGAGTTCCCTGTAGTGGAAATTTGTCTAATTTTCTCTATTTCTACTACTTGTTCACCTGCGAATCTCTGGAATCTCATATTGGTATCTCAGTGATAAATCAAAATACTATTTAGTGTCAAATAATTATTCTTGAACCTAAAAAATGCATAAGTCGAATGATTCAAATGACTAACATAAGTATTGCCATGAATATAAAATGATCCACATTCCCAAGCGGCAGTATACTATTGTGGTCACGGGGTGTGAAACTCTCTTCCCGGTAACAAGCGTTGAATACAGAAAAATTAAGAATTTGTTTTCCCATGAATACGCGATTTTTCCTCCGTCTAAAAATCCCCTAACGGGAACAGAAAAAGTGCAAATCCCATCCCTCTCAATTGACTTAGTAAAATTTAACGAAAGCATTTATTTAACCTATTTTTAATTATTAAATCTTTTTATAACTTATAAATTCGAAAAATATTATAACTTATATTTATTTATATTTTAATAATCTATTTAAACGTCTTAAAAAATGCAACAAAGAAATCTATTCAAATATTTAAATTTAATTAAGTTTAACTCTAGAGGGGCAGAATTGAATTGTTGAGAATTAAAATTTCAGAATTTACATTCCGCATGAAGGAATTAAAACAGCTTATTACACATATTTTGTGAACTAATTAGAAGGAATTAAATAAAATAAAAATATTACCACTGCTGAGGAATAAAAAATATCTCTGTGAGGTGCATTATCGGTAGAATTAGAAGGAATTAAATATATTGAAAACACGTTCTCTTTGGGATAATAGAAAACTGTGTGGCGGTTGCTATGGAAATAGAAGTGAATAAGTTTAGGAGGTATCTGATTCTTATTGTGGCATTTTAGACATATGGAAGAATCGCGAATTCAAAATAATAGAATAATCTTCACTTTTCCGCTGAAACCTGAAAATATTAATAATAATATTAATAAAATATTAATAAAATAAATATAAACAAAATAAAATAAAAATATCAATAAAATAAAATATTAATAATAATAAATATGAATTAATTTTCTAATTTTTCTACAGGTCACCAAACCTTGACTTCGGTTTAAGGAGTTTCTGAATCCTTCCTAGTGATGTTTTATTCGTTAAATTTAAGGTCGCGGATAATTTTCATATTTTCAGATTCTCCGCACTAAAAATACTCGACATCAAAAGTTATTATCATGAACTTCGTGGAAATACGCTACGTATCATCACAAATCCCAACACCAGTGATGCAAGTGAATTGGGCTTTGAGTGATCAAGAATTTCACTCCATATTAATTATATTCAGGGAATAGAACTTTGTAAATATAATCGTCAGTGTTCTGCGACCTGATAACTTCATAACATGTACGATTTTATTTTTATTTCAAGATTAATTAACATGAGGAAACTAACCTAGATCCCAAGGGGGATTGAGGGAGTGGGAGGAATTAGGTTTGATCTAGATGTCACAAAGCTGTATTATACATATAATTCTTATTTCATTGACAATATTCTCTGATTTTCTCAATGTCTGATAATTTTTCACCAGTGGAACTCCGAGATCGAACTATTTCCCCAGTAAAAAAACTGGATATTGTTTCAAACAATGTCGGTTTCACTGGTTCAGCGATTTCGAGAGCACATGTAAAGTAATATTATGTTGGAGATTGTTCATATTTTTGTCGTAGTTAAATCGTTTTCCAGGTATCAATAACAAACACTATCTGATACCATTCCAAATGAAATTCCCATAGTGTTTTTATGAAAAATGAAAATTACATGATGTAATGATAGAATTAAGTAGAAAATAGCGAATACTGAACACCAATCCAAAAGTATCAAATAAGAACCTGACGAATCTGTGGAGAAACTGTTCAATGTTCTTTTAAATTAAACCAGTGAAATTTTCAATGGATTGATCAGTATTTTGAATTGTTATTGTCCAACTGACAGCTCACTAATCTAGTTTTTAGGCAAAAGAATTATTTCCTTTAATCTCGTAAGAGCCGAGTTTTTTGTACATGCATACAATCCTTTATGCCGTCATAGTAAATAAATGCAACAATATTTATAGTGTTTCAAATTTTTTTAATTTGAAGACAAAATTCTCTTGCCTATGGTTGAAAAAAATTGAAAATTATGGAATTTTGAAATGCTTTTCATATTATCTGTATATGCTTTATTTTTTATTGTAAGTAAAAATAATTCTTAATAACGGCCAAGGGAATGTAAAGATTCTATGAATAAATTTCCATTATGGAAATTTTCTCTACGATTCACGTTTTCATCCAGAAATGAGAAAACTTACTCGACTAGATACGATATTCCTAATATTTTTTATACATATTTTTTTGAGCTGTACATTTTGTATGAACAGTAAAAATAAAATTTTAATAACGGAAAAAGCATCAAAAAATTAAATCAGTTTTATTTATGTAAATTTTCTCCGCGTTTTACGTTTTCATCAAGAAAATCTACACGAGTAGATACGGTGTTCCTGATATATCTGATTTATATTTTTTGAAAGTTGCAAATTTTTTATTGAAAGCAAAAAGTAATTTTTAATAATGGCAACAATAATGTAAAATTTTTAAGAATAATTTCAATTCAGGACAATTTTTACAACGTTTCACGTTTTCACGCAGAAAGTCTAGATGAATAGTAAACGATATTCATAATATTTATATTTTCGACGAAAATGACGAAATTTTCGTCATTTAAGACAGATGTATTATTGATTTATTTGTTCGATTCACAATAGCCAATAGAGAAATTAGTAAAGTTTTTTGTTTATCACGAAAAGATGATTTTTTAGCAGTAATAGAACAGATTTTTTTTATTTTCTTAATAATATAGTTGTCTGTAGAAAGTTTAAAAATATTCTTGTTCATGCGAATTTTTTCTTGATTGATGTATGGAGAGGTCTTCTTGTCAAATTCAGAATTTATATTCTAATTTTTTATTTAAAAATATTTTGTAAAATGATAAAAAATATATTTGCAATATTATCACCAATAAAACGAAAGTTCATTTGTGTAGTAATATCCATCAACTATCAATAATCTTAATTCAAAATATTTTTTGGGAGCATAATGTTTAGTTTTGTATTAAACATTCTCCTGACTGTTATTCAGTGAAATATTTGCGCTTTTTATTTGAGCTAAAATTTACAAAAGAAATTTTCGTTTGAACATTGTTGACGTAAGAAAATATGTTTGAAAATAATGTTCTTTTGTGAAAATGTTGGCATTCCAGTGAAATATTGATGTTATAGAAACTCCGTTCAATTTTAGGATCGATAAGGACAACATTTTTTTCATGCAAATGTTTCCTCTTCATAATATTTTATGCTCGAAATAATTTTTGAGTTTCTATTTATTCAATTTTGTGAGATTTTTCAGATTGTTTTTCATTTAGAAATTTTTGAGGAATAACATGGGATAAAGCAGATACATTTAAAATTTTGAAAGAAGAAATATGTTAAAATAGTACAACATTATTCACATGTAGAAAATAATGTTCGGTAATCTTTGTAGTAAACTGAGAAAGAAGTAAAAACTGTTATTTTTGAATTCTGTGACCTGTACCCTAGCGTGGCGTCAATGTATTTTTTCATACTGTAGCTCGCTTTTCTTGACCTCCACGATAAAGCCTGAAGTTAGGGTATTTTGATTTTCCACCGTTGGAGGGCGACAGGTCTCAGTCCCATTTCTTGTTCTTCTATCAGGGGAGCCAGGATGCTTCACCCTGAGATATTTATATGTACACTGCACTTGACATAGAACTTCTCGGAAAACCGTGTCCCATCCCCCTATTGTCAATTTCTTGCATATAAAAAGTTAGATTAGACATTATTCCCTCTATTTATTCATATAAGTCTCGCTTCCTATCTAATTTCCTCACTCAACAGACAAATTTTCCAAAGGACCCCTCTCTAAATTTCCCAGGGTACTCAGCACAGTAAATGAAGTATGCACGCTGATATTTCTGCCATGCGCAGTAGTGATTTATGTGTCTTTTAAGTCGATGTTTATACTTATTACGGCTATATTAATCGTGCTCTACTCCAAATTTCCCAAAGTGTGCGCAAAGTGTTTGCAAATTTTTCAAATTCAAGAAAATTTGAGAAATAGGAAAATTTTAAAAATTAGTAAAGTTGATGAAGTTTTTGAAAATTAGTAAAATTTTTGAAAATTGAATAATGATAAAATTTTGAAAATTGCTTTAGTTGATAAAGTTTTTGAAAATTACCAAAATTTTGAAAAATTTGGTAATTTTTCATGGTTCAGGTCAACCCCCACTCAAATTTCCCACTCATTGAATTAAATTTATTTTTATGCGAAATAATTTAAGCAAAAGGTGTTGAAGAAAAGACCATAAACTCCGAATTTAATTTCTTTACTTTACTTTACAACCAATACAATTAGACATTTTTCCCCATGTTTTGTCTCATTTTAATTCTCTTTTTTTTTTGTAAAAATTGAAAATTTGTAGTATAAAATTTGATTTAGCCCATTAATTAATTAATATTGTAAAAATTCATGTCATTAAGACAATTATTTTTTACATTTTAATAATCTTCAATAAACAAACCTAAATTATTATTATTATTATTCTACTTACTATTTATCAGATGTTAGAACCTTTATCAAACAGTTTTAAATGGTAGTTTTTTTTAAAGTGTGCATAAAAAAATATTTTTCAATTTACGAACATTCTTCATTATTACACCTACATTATTATTTTTATTATATTTATTTACTATTCTATCGTTGCCTGAACATTAAATTTTACCTGAAAGTCGCGCTAATTTCAAAACATCCGATTCAACTTTCGCGGCACCAATCAGAAGCGAGGTAAGTGGTGACAAAACTCTCCTTAGAGGAACTCTAGAAGATCCCAATTAAAACTCTAAAATTGAAACAAAAAAGAATTGTTCCGCCGATGAATGCCCCAATAGTGCATTTGCTTATTAAATTTGTTTTTAAAAAATCATAAAATTGATCAAAAAATAATGAATTTAGCTGAAAATGTCATGAAGTTCCCAACTGAAAAGGCTGCCAGTGAAAAAGCGGAATTTTTCTGCAAACAAACGCGCAAATAATGCATTTTTTATTAAATTTGTTTAAAAAATCATAAGAATAATAAAAAAATTATGAATTTTTCTAAAATTATCATAAATTTCTAAACAAAAAAAATGAACATAGAAAGAAAACGAATATTTCTGTCGAAAAACGCCTGATTACTGCATTTGTACATTAAATTTGTTCATAATATAAACAACTATAACCAATTTTTTCTGTCGAAATCGGTGAAGATTTGTGGGCTGTACGTTATTCTCAACCAAAGAAGTCATTTTTCTTCCCAATGTGATATATTTTAAAAATACACTATTTTTGTGCACAAAATTTTTTACATTGTTCGTCTGATTGAATACTATAAATATCCGTGCAAAAATTTTTGAATTAAAAAAAAATGTTTTCAAAAATTTTCAAAATACGCTCACTTTTTGAATTTTACCCAAAATGGTTGGCTAACGAACTTGACCTTTATTTTAGGACACTAAAAGAGTATACCAAAGGCCAATCCAATCTGTCAATTCTTTCGAAAGTTTTCGTGCTGACAAACTAAAAATCTACAAACACACCCATACGCACACACAGTCAGACAGACGCATTCGTAAAAACCTGTTTTTTGGATTCAGGGGGTCTCAAAACGTCAACATTTTACAAAATCGGAGGGGAGGGGGTGGTCCAATTTTACAAAAATCTAATACCTTCTCTTGACGAGAATGTAAAAATTAAATAATTCGTCATGAATATTGTTTTGTTTGTTCTTTTTATTGTTTTGAATCATGATAAATAGCATTAAGAACATTTTAAAAGAGTACATTTTTTGAAAACCCACCCATGAGACAAAAAAGAAATTAGAAAACATAAGTTGTGATGAGAATATGCCCACGCAGAGGGCTGGTTTTTTTATTCTTAATATAGTGTTTCACGATTAAGACACAAAATACGCATGCTATGAAAGAGTGATTGAAAACAAATTTGTAGATCTTCTAAAAATGCCCGATTTTTGTGTACATAACTTTTTACGTATTTTGCACAGTTTAACTTCAAAATGTAATTTTTGATTTTTCATTCTTTTTTTTTATTCTCTCAAAATTTGAATTTTCAAATTTTTAGGAAAGTTCAAAAAGTTGTTTACTCAGTCTTGCAGGGCATTAAAAAATAAATATTTTTCTTTACTTGACTTTTTTCCATATCGTGCTTTATTTGGCTTAAAATGTTGATTTTCCTCTGTTTTTTGTAATTTTGTAAATGCTATAACTCTGCTAAATTTTGGTTTTATAAAAAAAAGTCATAAGGATGAATTGATCTTCTGATTGAATACTATGAACATCCGTACAGAAAATTTTGGAATTTTGAAAAAAGTGGTCTGAAAAATTTTCAAAACACGTTAACTTTTTGAATTTTTATACAAAATGGCTGGCTAACAAACTGGACTTTTAGTTCCTGACACTCATAGAGCGTGCCAAATGCAAATCGAATAGATTAATTTTTTCAAAAGTTATCGTGCTTACAGCCTGACATACATAGATACGGACAGACTGACACATTTGTAAAAACCTCTTTATCGGATTCTGAGGGTCTCAAAACGTTGACATTTTACAAAAACAAGGAGGGTCAAATTTTACACAAACCTAATACCTTCTCTAAAGAGAATGTAAAAACATAAGTTGTGATGAGAATGTGCCCACGCAGCGGGCTGATTTTTTTATTGTTAATATAGTGCTTCACGTCCGTACAGACAATTTTTGAATTAAAAAAAAGTGATCTTAAAAATTTTCAAAATACGCTCACTTTTTGAATTTTCACTCAAAGTGGTTGGCTAATGAACTTGACCTTTATTTTAGGACACTTAAAGAGTATACCAAAGGCTAATTCAATCTGTCAATTCTTTCGAAATTTGTCGTGCTACAAACTAAAAATCTACACACACACACAGACACACAACTAAGGAGACAGAAAAATTAGTAAAAACCTTTTTATCGGATTCAGGGTGTGTCAAAACGTGGACATTTTACAAAAAAAGGGGGGGGGGTCAAATTTTACACAAATCTAATACCTTCTCTTGATGAAAATGTAAAAAATCATCTATACCTACCAATTTTTTCTTAACATCTTTTCTTGGCGTATTCTTCGAATCTAGAAATCGTTTTAGTGTCGATTTAAGTGAATGGCTTATGCCCTGCATTTTCTTTTTCAATAGATTATACTTTTTTACGAGAGCAGCATTCTTTTCGTCAATGCTATATTGGCCGCCGTTAAAGTTTCGTTTGCAAATCCCGACGAATATAATATTATTATTTTTTTAT
>NC_046666.1:97478616-97488344 GCF_010883055.1 Belonocnema kinseyi
TATTATTATAATATAATTATTATTATAATAATTAAATATTTAAATAACGCAAATCCCGACGAATGCTCGGAATAACGAGTCGTACTCGTGAGTGTGGTTCAACAAGTCATTTTATAAGCTGTTTTAAAAAGTCTCATCGAATCAAATTTTCATTTGCACTGCAGAAATTGTGCAAGATCATTGAGTTTATTCCTCCTTGATCGAGCATTTCGAACCAGGAACGCAGGGGCCATCGAACGGTCTTTCTTGTTGTGCTTAAAACGTCCAAATGAAATCCTTATACTATCCGACTGATATTTACTATACCTCCTTTTGTTCTATTTTCCTATTAAAAAAAATTTTCACACTTAGAACTTTTAAATTCATGCTTAAAACACCTATTTAAAATGATTTAACAAAAAAACTGGAATTCACTTACCCATTCAATTTTAGAACGTGAATGGTAAACCGGGGTGCAGCGCAAACCCCACACTATATTAACTGCTGCACAGAACTCACACCGAACATTAACGCGTTCGCTGTTTGGCCGAGGTCGACTCCCAAATAGTTGAAGTGAATTATCGTTAGGGTCCTAGACCAACCTGCACCTGCCCTTAGTCAGGAGCACACTTTAAACTGTGACTGGGGTGTCGTGGAACCCCGGTTTACCAGTCTAGGGTTAAGGAAGAGAATGAAAATAGTGTTCGGAACGTGAATAACGTACGAAATAACAAAAATAGTGTATCGTGCTGTCTCATAACGCGACCCTTTGCGTGCAAAAACGAGTCGACGATATGTCACGCGGCACAAAAGTAGATCGTCTGTGCGAGCACGTGGGAACAACGGCTCATGCTTTTTTTATTTTTTTCTCGATTTTTTCCGATATTTTTTCAACGAATTGTGTGCTACAAGTGCTTTTGTCTTGCATTATGCCAAAGATTGAACTCGATCAATGTGCAAGGTAAGTAAACAATTGTTAGTTGCAAGATATTTCTAATATTTTGAAGGAGAAAAACACGTCAATGAAAAAGCTGTGTGTTAACTGTATGAATTTTTATCTCGTACTATTTCGAAACTGTCAGAGAGTAATTAGTTAATTCTAATCAATTTTGTAAAATATGTAACGTAGAAAAGTAAAGCAAAAATCACAACGTTTGCTAGGGAGTAAGACATAATTACTAGTTTTTGTTTATTTCTTCATTTTGATTTTTTTTAATGAAAAAATGGAAACCATCGATCAAATATTCAAATCTAATGAAGTAATAATCAATTATTGATGAATAAAAATACAATTACAGGGTGTCTACTCTGCGGAAATTGAATGAAATCCGGGAATTGTCCGGGAACCTGAAAAAATCCGGGAAAATTCAGGAATTGTCCTGAGTTTTATTTTTGGTGCGGGAAAGTGCTTTTTATTTCCTCATAATTTATCGTTTTTTTCTTGTTCCTTTGACCTACTTGCGCTACTTTTTTCTCACTTAAAATTTAAATAAAAAATTATTTTTTTAATGTTTTAAATCAATTTTCACACTGCAATCGAGTAAATTACGTATCAGTTTGGTTGAACCTGCAAATTTAATTATCAAATTTTTTATTAATTCATTTTCTTATTTGAAAGTTTACCACCCAAAATTCGGGTGTAATTCGATTTTTGTTATTTTGTATTTTTGGATGTGGAAGTGCTACGTTTACGTAAGGTACACTGAATTAGAAAGAAAATTGTACTGTCTCAGCCATACGAATTTGAGATTTATTACCTACGTATGAGGAAATCACCAATCTTAATATGACAAGGCAAGTTTTTTTGACTGAAATGACAGTTGGGAAAAGTTTTGCATGAGATATACGATTAAAATATCAAAATATTATAGTGTAGATACAAGAATTTTATGCCTCGCTATCATAGCTGTATTGAACGTACACTCTTATCAACTGTCTATTTGAAAGAAGACTGCGTTTAAGCCTTTCATTGGGCATCCGGCTATTTGCGTGATACTGCCATACTAATCGATGTATTGCATTGTGCATGTTATGCGAGATTGATGAGCCGGTGAGTTGCGCGTTGAATCGGCATTAGTCGCCGTCTTCTGACTTGTTTTATAGCAAATAAAGTTAGTGAAGAAGCTTTTGAATACCTAAATCCAAAATTTGTACAAGATTAAGATTAATTAAATATTCTATTAAACAATTTTTAAAGAAATGACGTATTTAACGTTTATTTGCCTTTCATTTTTGTATCTCCAGAATAATATTTGAATTTTACGTATACAATAGCTCAGGATTTTTAGGTAATTTCGTTATTTTACGCCTGATTTCAATTAAAAATATTATAAAGCATTTTAAATTATTTTAAAAAAATTCCAAAAAGTTTAAGGATCTTCATGTAACTTTAAAATATGTTTAAGCATTAAAACAGATTTTCAGGACTTATTTGATTAAAAATATTTTTAAGTTTATAATTGAATTTCAAAAGATTTCAAAAGGTTTCATAATATTTAAAAGAGTTCAAGATATTTAAAAAGAATTTAAGAGATTTTAAGTAATTGTGAAGAATTTTTAAGGAATTTCAGTAGAATTTAAATGAGCTTTAAGATTTTAGAGTAATTTAAATATGTCAATAATGGTCGTGAATTCTTTAAAGTCTGTTAAATCTCTTGAAATCTTCGTAAATTTTTAGAAATCATTTAAAATCAATTAAATTTCTTAAAATATGTATTGATTTTTCTAAAATCTTTTAAAATAGCTTGAAATATTTTTAAATTTATTTTAAATCTTCTTTAATTATATAAAATATTCAATAATAATTTGTAATATTTCTAAAATTATCATATTATAAATATATTATTCTAAGCTTCGCAACATTTTTTATAGAATGGGTTGCAAACATTTTCAGAGGGTCCCGCACAGCTGTATGATATATTTCATATTTTTTCCTTTATACTCGAAGCTAGGTTAGCCGCGAGGCTTTAGGCGTTAGGAATGCGAAAAATTTAGAGTTCGAACCCGCGACAAATAAAAATTTTCATAGCGTGCGATTATAAATAGTGTAGTGATTGTGCAATACAAAATAATTCTGTACTCGAACATGTGAACAAATATTAAAGTATAAAGTAATAATGCAAAAGATTAAACTTTTTTCCCCCATAAAAATCATGTTTTTTACGTTTATCATAGTGAATAGTGAAAATTTATGAAAAAGCTTTGAATAAACGTTGTAGATCCTTTAAAAATACATATTTCATGTTGAAATGTCGGTACGAAGTGTAGAGTTGCTTAGGTCACACAAGATCCCCTTTTCAGCGTGTAATGGGGGGTAGGAAGGCACACATATAACTGGCCACAGAATAAACTTAGGTAACACATGACCCCATTTTCAACCTCTCATGGGGAGGGCACCCCTTTGACTGGCCACAGAAATAACTTACGTTATACCCGACCTCCTTTCCAGCGTTTCATGGGGGCGGAAGGACATCCCAATGACTGGTTACAAAAATAACTTAGGTCAGCCACGACCTCCTTTCCAACCTGTCATGGGGGCGGGAAGGTGGTCCTCCGACTGGTCCTAGAAAAAACTGAGATCACACACGACACCTTTCTCAACGTTTCATGGGGGGCTGGAAGACACCCCTCTGACTGGTCCCAGAAAAAACTTAGGTCACACAGGACTTCTTTTCTAACGTGTCCTGCGGGGCGGGAAGGCATCCCAATGACTGGTAACAAAAATAACTTAGGTCAGGCACGACCCCCTTTCCAACGTGTCATGGGGGGCGGGAAGGCCGCCCTGTGACTGGTTCCATAAAAAACTTAGGTCAGACACGACCCCTTTTCCAACGTATCATGGGGAGGGGGGCGGAAAGGCACCCTAATGACTGGTCACAAAAATAACTAAGGTCAGACACGACGCATTTTCCAACGTGTCATGGGTGGGGGGCGAGAAGGCATCCCTGTGACTTGTCCCAGAAAAAACTTAGATCACACACGACCCATTTCCAACATGTCATGGGGGGCGGCAAGGCATCCTAATGACTGGTCACAAAAATAACTTAGGTCAGACACAACTCTCTTTCCAACGTATCATGGGTGGGGTCGGGAAGGCACCCCTGTGACTGGTCCCAGACAAAACTTAGGACACACGCGACCCATTTCCAACATGTCATGGGAGCGGGAAGGAATCCCAATGACTGGTCACAAAAATAACTTAAATAACACACGACCCCCTTTCCAACGTGTCATGGGCGCGGGAAGGCACCCCTGTGACTTAGCACAGAAATAACTTAAATAACACACGACCCTCTTTCCAGCGTCTCACACGGAGAAAAAGATATCGCAAAAAAGGCAGAGTATGAGTGAGTTCGAGCTATAAATCGGGACACCAGACTTAAAACAATCACAGAAAATAGTAAAAAAATTGCTGCAGGTAAGACCTGCAACTGAGGTTACGAAAACATTTCTGAACACGTCGACGTATCCAGGCAAGGTTACAAATCGGAAATTATCTTCGATTCATGTAAATTTTATCTGGCCAGGTTAATTTTTGTTCCGGTGAATCTTTCACCTGGTATCGATGTAAACTTTATCTTTAATTTTTTCTGTGATCGTTTTCTCACTACTCGAACCCTCGCGAGATCACAAAAGAAGAAATACAATGTAAATTACGATATATATTGTAATTCATGCGATATAGTTTTCTCTGTGCATAGGGATGGGAAGGCACCCATCTGACTGATCACAGAATTAGACTCAGACTTCCAAGAATTTCTTATGTTTAGTATTTCTGCGATTTTCAATATTTAACGTCTATTCAGCCTTCCAGGAATTTGTCATACAATTTAAGTCACACAGCTAAACATTTTGCAGTATATCTGTGATTTTGCATATTTATCGTCTATCTTGTCGAAAACCATCAGTCGTAGGGGAAACCATATTTCACATAAAGGATGTATTTTTAAAGGATCTACAACTTTTATTTAAAGCCTTTTTAAAATAAATTTTCACTATTCACTGAGATAAACGTAAAGAAACATGATTTTCATGGGTTTTCATGGTTTTCACCATGAAAATCAAATTTGCGGGTATTTTCACTATCATATTCGTGATCAGCGCGTCAAAAGACATAGGTATACGAAGTTTCGAATTAATAAACTTTGCTCAAGATCATCACATGATCAAATGCATGGGTTACGATTCTATAAAGGACATACAGACAAATATTCATTTTTATATACATAATAAGATAAGATTTTACGTTTTTCATATACCCCTTCTTTCAATCGAGGTTACGTCACCCCGGCCTTTAAATTTTATAGAACTTTGTAACACATTTCGTTGAATAGTTCAACGCAATGTAAAAGAAAGACAATTTATCATTTTTCCGTGTATCTTTGAAAAATAATTTTCAACGAAATTATGGGAGGTGCAGCTGAGAGCCATGTTAATGGTTGATTTACCCCAACCAAATTTTGTCTGACGCAGCCATCTTATGCTTAGAAATAGCTATTAGAACATATGACTGAAGCAGTAATATTGCTTCAATAATTATGGTATGGGTAAAATACCCAAACCGTATCGCTGTAGCTGAGCGAGCAATACATTCTGGTTGGAATAACCAGAATTATGCGTGCATCGTTGAATTATTTCTTTCAGTGTGGCACCTCCACAAGAAAACTAATTTTTCGAAAAAATTAAGAGCCCAAAAATTTTATATAGCGCACAAAGAAAATCTCAAAAAAAGACCAAAATTCTGAGCTATGAAGAATTTAGAAATTCGGTTCTGAAGGTGTTAGATTAATGGACCGTCGAAAATATTGATTTAAAATTTTAATTATAATTATTTTATCGAGCTGGAAGTCAGAATTATTTGTCCTCGTTCCGAAAAACAAATTCCATATATTTACAAGTTATTTTACAGATACATTATTAATGAAAGGAACAATACACAAAAATCTTCACGAAAATACTAATAGGAAATGAAACTAAAATAATTTCTTAAGCATACGAAATAATGAATATAAAGACTCGTAAAAGGACGAGAATAGAGTCGCTGCGCGCGGTTAATGCGGTTAGTGTAAATAGCGCTCATAAGGAGCGTCTGCTAGAAGTCAGATCGCTGCATAGTGCTATCACCGTATTCACACTATGAGTTTACGCGATTTGTAGTGTGACGGTTTCAGTTGAAGCGAATAAGGCGCGTACGTTCTTTTTAATGTCAATAACGTCAGTAAGGTGGACGTTATATTTTAACTTTTACACTATTTAAGAGTGATTAGGCCCTGTTTTTTAAGCGTTGAGCTCTTATTACCTTAACTGATTTGCGTACCCATGGATCAACGGTTTTTTTACCGTTCTGAAATTTCACTCTTACTAATTGTTTTTTAGTTCCACTTGATGATTTTTCTTTTGATTATTCGCGTTTCTCGTCGTTGGAGCCATTTTTCAGCATTCAGCTTGAAAAAAAAAATTGTTTGAGTTTTAGGGGGACGGAACTGACAGGGACGGCACTGACATTTCAAGTTTATAAAGCTCACACGTCGCGTATACGCAATATTTAATGTTTTCCGCGTGGATGGTTATATACTAAATACTATTGAAAAACGCATTTTACTTACCATGAAATATCATTTAAACAGTGGTTTACTCAGGGGACGGAACTGACAAAAAAATTTGTACGCTGTAAAAGTAGATAAAGAACTAGTTCGCGTTCGCGAAATTTCCAGTTTTAAACGGCTCCACCACTCGAATATTTGAAACTGTGCTCCAACTAAAACAAGTGACCGCTAAATGGCGCTGTGAAGCCAAATAGCGCGCTTTTCAAACCCACGAACGCTGTTAACAACATTTTTGTGCAAATTGCTGGACAAAAAATATGTATTCTGACTTAATAGTGATCCCTTGATTCTGAGCTTAAAAATAATGGAAATATATATAATAAATCCTGTAGTTTGCAGTATAAATTTTGGAATGAGACTTTTCGCTTAATTTCCACGAGGGACAAGGTCTTATATGGAAACTCTTGTTTTGGAAAAGAGACGGAATTGACATTTTAGGTCTTAATTGTTGATTTTTCCTATTAAACCATAATTTATCGACCTTCTAAGTACTCGTACTTTCCGGATATTTATTACAAAATTCTAAATCGGTTATGATTGTTCTAGAATTTTTTTTCGTTTACTGACAATTTTCTGAGCAAGCAGCTGTCTTCTTAGTGGCAACGCAGCGCCACCACGACGCCTGGTGCAGTGGCCAGATCACATTTAAGTAAGCTATAGTACCAAACGTGCGAGCAGATCCTTTCCCGTGTGTTGGGAACGCAGCAGTCCCACACAGTGATCCCAGATCTGAAACGAGACGTGGTCCAATACTATGAACAATACAGTCCCACACAGTGATCCCAGATCTGACACGAGACGTGGTCCAATACTATGTCCAATACTATGTCCAATACTATGATTTCGATGCTGGGCTGGCGATGTGTTATATTATAATAGTCTTATTTAAATCTTGATCCACATTTGAAAGAAATTAAAGAAATGGTGATTTTGGAATTCATATTGTTTGGATGAAAACTCAATTTTTTGATTGAAAAATTAATTATTTTGTTGAAAATGTAACTATTTTGTAAAAAAAAGTCCTGTTTTCTATCAAAAGTTCAAATACTTTGTTACAATTTTTATTTCTTTTATTTGAAGGTTCATCTCTTTCGTTAAAAATACATTTTTGAAACTGACAATTAATCTATACCTTTTTTGGTTATAAAATCATGTATTTTGTTAAGAATTCGTCTTTCTTTGTAGAAATTAAATTGCTTTATGGAAAATTTATACCTTTTGATTAAAAGTTACATTTTTCGGTTGAATTATCAACTGTTAATATTTTTTGGTCGCAAAGTCGTTTTGTTTGAAATGCAACTATACTGTTAAAAATTAAAATCATAATTTTTGGGTGGAAAATTCGATTATTCACTTAAAGTTGAACTACTTATTAAAAAAATTAATTTTTTTTATTAAGGATTCATAATTACAGTTGAAAATTCAACTATTTGCTTTTCAATTAGGTTAAAAATTCAGCTTTTTGTAGATAATACTCTTTTTGACTTTAAAATTAAAAAATTTATTAAAATTAAAATGGACCTTTTTTAGTAGAAATTTAATCTTTTTGTTTGAAAATGTATCATTTTGGGTCAGAAATGCAATTGTTTGGTTAAAATATGAACTGTACATCTTCTTGGGTTTAAAAGTCGATTATTTCACTAAGAGTTGAACTACTTTGTAAAAAAATACGTTTTTTTAACAAGATTTTTAAATTATGGTTGCAAATTTAACTATTTGCTTCAAAGTTTAAATCTTTGATGGAAAACTCATATTTATTCGCTTAAGAAATTCAACTTTTTGTAGATAATTCGTCTTTTTGACTGTAAAATTAACTAATTTCGTTTAAAATTCATGTATTTTATTTGAAATTTGTCTTTTTTGTAGATGATTAATTTTCTTGGTCGAAAATTCATCTGATTGGTTGACAATTCAACAACTTTATTGAAAATAAATTTTTTCCGTTAAAAATTATTTATCTTTATCTGAAAATGTAACTATTATAGGCTTGATTAAAAATTAATCGTATATATAGGTTAAGTTTGAAAAGATTTTTTTTTTTATAGAACATTAATCTTCTTGGTCAAAAATTCACCTTTTCCCTTAAAAATTTAAAAATTTTGTTGAAAATTCGTTTTTTCCTTGTTCAATTCAATTTTTTATCACAGCTTTTATCTGGTAATTCAACTATTCTATTTTTGGTTAAACTTTATCCTGTGAATTGTATTAGTTAAAACACCAATTATTTGTTAGAAAATTAATTCATTTGTTTTCGATTATGACTTGAAATATTATTTCAGTATAAAAAAATTTTATTTTAAACCCATTCAATTTGAAATTTTTTAAATAAAAAAAGAAATTTTTTTAATTATCAGCAATATTTGACCGTTCATTAAAAACAATTCATTACAAACAACTGTTAAAAGCTATACAAATTTGAACAGAATGGTTCGAAATAGAAAGCCTTAAATTGTTAAATTTGTAATGAGCTAAATTTTAAGTTCAAACGCTACAATTTTAATTTAAGAAAAGATTCAGAATTAATTTAAAACTTGAAATTATTTCAAATAATTTGAAACACGATTTAGACTTTTGCAAATTAAAAAAAAAAGCTTCTTGAGAATTGTACAGTATTTAAAAACAATAACAAAAATTGTTGTGATTGCTAAGAACATTGAAAATGATTTTTTATTTTGACAAATAAATTTTGAGTGAGTATTTGAAAACATTTTAAAAATTAAAAAAAAAGAATCCGGAAGATTTTAAGGAAATTTTTTTATTTTGCAGTTTTTTAAATTTTAGGGAAAAAATCTAATTAACAAAATATATCAATTTTCAACCCAAAAGCTTACTTTTTAAAAAATTAAATTAATTTTCTATCAAATAATTGGTATTTTAACTAATACAATGTACAGGATGAAGTTTCAATCAAAAATTGAATAGTTCAATTTCCAGATAAAAACGACTAATTTTTAATCAATCCTAGAATAGTTATATTTTCAGATGAAAAAAAAAATTTTAATCGAAAAAATAAATTTTCAATAAAGTTGTTAAATTCTCAATCAATAACAGGAATTTTCGACCAAGAAAATTAATGATCTACAAAAAAAGACAAATTTCAAACAAAATACATGAATTTTCAACGAAATTATTTAATTTTAAAGT
>NC_046666.1:97488444-97501343 GCF_010883055.1 Belonocnema kinseyi
GAATTGTTAACAAAATACATGATTTTATAACCAAAAATGGTATAGATTAATTGTCAGTTTCAAAAATGTATTTTCAACGAAAGAGATGAACCTTCAAATAAAGGAAATAAAAATTTTAACAAAGTTTCAGATCTGGGATCACTGGTCCCACAAAAGAGAATGAAATGGCCCCACGAGTATAAACTATATGTATAACTCCGCACGAAACTCAGCGTGAGGATTCCGTGCTCCCGTCTAAAGGGAGCGTTACTCTACCAACACTGTTGGGACTACAGCTATTCCAATGTGGGAACACAGCGTTCACAATATGAGAAAGGGTATATACCAAGTTGCAGGCAAGCAGCGCGCGACGCATTTGGTGTTCCTTTAAGTGCTTTTTAAGGCTTGGACACTATCTGGGCAAGTTACGACAGAATTACCCAGATACTAATTTCACAACATAGCAAAAATATACACAAATAATATAATTTATATAGATGTATTTTAAACATTAATAAAGTTTTATTATATAAATTATAGGAAATATTTAATTAGACAATCTTTAAGTAGTTTATCTATTTATGTACTTTATCAAACAAAATTAAAATTTAATATTACTGTAAGTTAATATTGTGAAAAGTGTATCAATCAACTATTTTCATTGAAAAAATGAAACTATTGTTATTTTACATTCTTTTGAATTCAAATCTTTATTTTTAATATTTGGATTTATTAATAATCTTTTGAAATTATGACAGAAAATTTAATTTGTAATCGAATCAATTAATAATGAATTAATCATTTCAAAACATAAAAAGCATTAAACAATTATTTAAATAAGAATATTCGGGTAATTTGTATTGATATTAAAAAAAATTAATAACCATTGCATATTGTCGCAAAACTTTACAAAGAAATTTAATTATAACTGAATATAATGAAGATATTTAAAGCAAAAACAAACTTTTAGTATTGAAATCCTAGTCGACATTGATTTTTATATCCATAAAGTAAGTAATCAAATAATGTAACCTACTTAAAATCTATTAAAATGTAATTCTTACGTATTTATTATTGTTAAAAAGGATATATTGAAAATAATTATGTGATCAGTTTAGAACATAAATAGCATTGAATCATTGTATTTAATGTTATTTTATATTTTTATGAAAATTGTAATTAATCATAACCTTTTAAACTAATTCCAGAATATTTAAAACATATGTAGACATAATTTTGAAAATTGTATTCAGAGACTTATTTGGCAACATCATAAACATTTGGAAAATGATATAACTGAAATATAGGTATTTTGAATATAAATAAACTTCAATTATACTAAATATAGCAAATATTCAATTGCACAGCCTTCAAGTTGATTCTCGATTTGAGCATTAGGTGCGCAATTAAGTTCCCGCTGTTTGCCAATAGATGGCTCCAGCAGTAAGTGCTGGTCGATTTTGACATTCAAAACGTCATAAACCAAGCTTAGACATATAGTAAAAAAACCGTGTTGACATATTAGTGCTTTTAATTTGGCGTCATAAACTTTTGGTTGTGTGAGAATGTTTGATTTTGTCCCAAATAATCGTTATTTGTGTTGATTTTCTTCTTTAATTCGAAGAAAACGGCGGTTGAAGCGGATCGAGAGCACCAAAAAGTTTTCGGAGATGCTGCACTAAGTTAAATAACATGTCGAGACTGGTTTTGTCGCTTCAAAGACGATGATTTCTTTGTTGACGACCGTCCGCGTAAAGAAATGCCAAAAACCTTCAAAGACGCTTAATTTCAGGCATTGCTCAATGAGGATACGTACCAAACGCAAGAATAGCTTGCTTCAGCATTCATAGTTACCCGCCAAGCCATTTCCAACCGATTGCATGCGTTGGGAATGATTAAAAAACGAGGAACTTGAGTCCTTATGATTTGTTCCATTTTATGCCGTTTGAGCGTCGTTTTTTCGCCTGTGAAAAATTGCTTCAACGGTAAAATAAGAAAGAGTTTTCTTTATCCCATCGTGACGAGTGATGAAAAATTGATTCATTACAGTAACCCAAAGAAAAGAAAGTCATTGGGACTGCCCGGTTATGCTTCTACGTCGTCGGCTTCGCCGAATATTCACGCGTCACCACTTCCCGCAATGACGATTGTTTGTCGCAAAATGAGACATTTTAACACAACCAAAAGTATATGACTCCAAAATAAAATCACTAACACTATAGGCATGAAACTATCATTTTCATTAAAACAATGAAATAACTTTTAATCTACATCTTTTAAAGAATTTTAAATTTCATTTATTAGTGACTCTTAATATTATTTTAAGGAAGAAAATTAAAATATATTCACATCTAATTTTGAAATTGAAAGAAAATATAATTCTCAAAACAGCAACGACATTCCGAAAATATTGTTAAATTTTGAATTGCATTTACTAAAAATTTACTGAAGGACTTATGTGCAAATTACAAATTTCTGTTATATGATAAGGTATCTATTGTGTTTAGTTGAGTCGACTTATTAAATTCGTAGCAAATGCAAGACAAAATTTAACGATTCGAACTCTGGACACTTGCGTCTGCAAACTTCAGAGCCGTTACACTGATTTTTCAGACTCTACAATCGTACACTCAAAAGTTATGAAGAAGTAGGTCAATATACTTTACCTTCAGTAGAAGTAAAATAATCGGCGTATCACAACATCATACCAACGACATCAAACTGTGAAGTGTGAAGCATTCAACCAGGAATTATAATAACCTCTATATTGTCTTTCACATCAATAAACTTTATAGTTCATTAATTTATTTACTGATCTGCATACTTCTAATTTTATTGACTGCAGGAAAAACCATTAAGAGATAAGCAAGATCTCGCTTGTACCATAACTAATTCAACATGGAGCCAACCATGCAGCTATTGCAATATTTTATATAAGATAGGAATAGGATTTTCGACCATATCGAGGTGCTGCCCTCTTTAACTTTCCGCCGTTTTTATAGTGGCAAACGTGGGTGGAATAGCTGAAGTGGCAGTAGATGTTGCAAATAATGAAAAATTATTATCAGAAAACTTTCTTTGTGCCTTTGCAGAGAGTTCCTCGTATCCGAACATTTGTGGATGCTGTAGTTCGGTTGTGGGCAGGGTTGGTAACGTTTAATACTCCCGTATTATACGTAGTTTTCTACGCGTATATTTCCACATATATTACTTCTCTATTTTTCTACGTCATTTGACGTGTTTTGCGTTCGAATAGAAACTGTTAGTGCGCATGTCTCAATTTCGAAAAATACCTAAAATAATCTACTTTCTTAATCTGGGCCGTGGTTGTTGTGTTCGATTTTCAACCTTTAATTGCAGTAAATAGTAAAAAAAATGTTTCGAGGGAGTAGGCCGAAAGGAAAAATGTGGGACCAATTGTCCTACAAACTTATACATTCCGAAAAAGGAAAAAATGTTACTTTTTGCAAGTGTCATTCATGATACTGCAGAATGTATAATTCTAGATAAATTTTCAGAGTATTCCCGGTAACAAGCCTAGAATTGAGAAAAATTAATATTTTCATATTCCAGCACAAAAGTGAAGATTATTCTATTATTTTGAATGCGCGATTTTTCCATCTATCTAAAATGCCACAATAAAAATAAGGTACCTGCTAAACTTATTCACTTCTATTTTCATAGCGACCGCCACACAGTTTTCTATTCTCCCAAAGAGAACGTGTTTTCAATATATTCAATTCCTTCTAATTGTACCGGTAACGCACCTCAGAGAGATATTTTTTATTCCTCAGAAGTGGTCATATTTGGATTTTATTTAATTCCTTCTTATAAGTTCACAAAATATGTGTAATAACTTGTTTTAATTGCTTCATTCGGAATGTAAATTCTGAAATTTTAATTCTCACCAATTCAACTCTGCCTCTCTAGAGTTAAAGTTATCATCTAGCATTAATGTTTTATTATTTCTTATACTCGTACTCATACACTAATAGCACCACATTTTCAAATAAAAGCAATTGACGACATGTTAATTTAAGTAATTCAAACTTTTATATTTAAATAATTTTACATGCAAATAATCTGAAAGTAAAGAATTATCATTGTATGCGTTCTTAAAATACTAAACACTTTTACCTAAGAGCCCTATAACCTAAGAATTTAATGTTTTGATTTGTGTCGCGAAACATTGGTATCAAATACTTGTAGTGGATGTAAAAGATAACAGCGAAAAAGTATGTCATTCTTATACTTCTTAAGGAGCTTGAGATGCTTTTATTTTTAAGGTTAAATGTGTATATGAATCAGTGAACTGATCTCGATTCTCCCAACAACCCTTACACCAAACCTGAGTATGATGTACGCAAAGTCGAAGTAAAGTGGAGTACAGTCCACTGTACTCAACTACTTTTGCATAATTTATGATTATCATATTAATGTCATATAAATATATAAAAGTGACAAAATTAATTCTCTGTTATTATAATATGTGACGTACGCCGAGGAAAGGGGGCTTATTCTAAAAAAATCGAAATCGAGGTTTCTACACCTTTCGATAGTTTTTGAGCTGCTCTTCTTAATGAAACCATCGAAAAAAAATCCGAACGTTATTATTGCTAATAATTGAGTTGTTCGGTACCCTAGAAATTGGGCTTTGACTCGAGAGCTCGACAGTCCGTGAAACACCTACCACTCACCACCCCATCTACGAGTCTCATCTATACCCCGTCCGTGAGCCGCGTCTATCACCTATCTCTTTCCGTCAGAATGTAGTGGTAAATGGAAAGGGAAGATTTCGTGAGGCTTTCTTCTCTCCTAAAAGTCGAGTATATTGCGTCGACTTCAACCGCTATTCCCTCTACTTTTATCCATCTATATATTTTATTATATTTAGCTTCTCTTGTTTTATTTTCTATTGCTTGCTTAAAAACATCATTTTCTTTTTCTATCAACTTTTGTTGCCTTTTCATTCCCCTTCCATGCATATCCTTTACGCTTCATTTGACCGACCACATCTATTCAAGTACCTTTCTCTTTCTTTCATTCCATAATCGGCCCCTCTTCCATTTTCTCTTTCCTTCAAACACGCTTTTACTTTAGTTGTGCCCTTGTTCTCCAACAGTCTTTCTTCGTATTTGTGAGCCTTGTTACCTGTTCTTACTTTGATTTTTTCCTTATTAACCTCCTTCATAATCATATATCAGGGCGTCCATCTGTCCAATCCTAGCGTCCATCTAATGTATTTTTCATGCAACTTTTCCACCTCCTCGTCTTTCTTCCATCCCCATATTTCAACTCCATACGTTACAACACTCAGTACAAGCGCCTCAAACATTCTCATTTCTCTCTTGTAGACTTCTTTAAATAAGTTTTCCCCTATTCCCCATACTTTCTTCATGACTATATCTGCTCTTTTAACACTTTCTTTGACGTGATATTTTACATTGCCATTTTTCTTAAATAAAAATCCTAGATATGTACACTCCTTGACATCTTCAATATCTTCTTCCCTTCACTTCCAGATCATTCTTCCATTCTACCTACTACTTTTCTCCAAAAAACCAAAACCTTAGGCTTTTTTACCTTTAAAACAAATGCCTTTGCTTCTAAATACTTCTCTAATCTTTTCATCATATTTGCCAAAACCTCTTCTTCTTTAGCTACTATTACCACATCATCCGCGTATGCTGAAGTCCAAAATCTGTCCCCTCCTACCACTAAACCTCCCTCTAACCCATTCTTAAAATATTCCTCCATGTCCGCTATGAATACCACAAAAAGAAGCGGACTCAGTGGACATCCCTGTCTTAATCCTACCTCCGTCCAGAATTCTTCCAAAGTTTTATTCCTTACATTTACCTTGTCTCTCGTTTCTTTATAAATTTCCCTCACTCTCTCTCTTTTAGACCTATGTTTATTCTCCTCTTCTCCATTACTTCCCACAACTCTTTCTATCTACTAATGGGAGCGCTGCTTTTAAATCAAGAAAGAAGGCACATACTTTTCCTCCTTTTTTCTCAAGTTTCTTCTCCACCACGTGTTGAAGAATATAGATATTATCTATAGTGCTTCTACCTTCTCTGAAACCTGCCAGATTCTCTGTTAGTATTCTTTTCGCTTCTACTTCTTTTTTTAGTCTCTCGGTTAAAACCATTGCATATACCTTGTAAGCTGTGTTCAATAATGTCATTCCCGTGTATTTTTCTGTTTTTCCCTTTTCTCCTTTCCGAAGAATTGGCGTTATCAATCCCTCCCTCCACTCTTCCGGAAATCCTTCACCTCTCGATACTCTTTTTACTACTTCTTTTAACTTTCTTCTGGCTTCCCCACTACTGTATATACAGGCCTCGTTACCTAACCCGTCACAGCCTCCCGCTGTGAGTCCTTTTCTCACATGTGCCTTAAAACATTTCTTTAAAATACATCCCGCATTCATCCATGCTAATCTTATCCCCCATTCCCCCTTCTTTCCTCTTCATTTGATTAATAAACTTCCATGCCTCCCCTTCTGTTTTAATTTGACTTATTTCCTCCTCTAACTCATTTTTCTTATTTTCCTCTTTCTGTTCACATAACTCTCTATACTCCTTCCTGGATGTGACGTAATTTTCAAATTAAAATTATTTCTGGAAAAAATGATCCTGCTCCATCTTCACTCCATTGGGAATCGAACCACAAAACTTCTGATTTCCGGTTCGAATTATGATATTAGAGGGATCAGAATAAGAAATCTTAATTTAAGAAAATAACGCTAATTTTTAGCTAGGTGTTAACGGTACAAGTAATTATTTTTTAATTAATCTGCTATATCGTCAGAGATGGTAACCTTACCGACAGTAGATCAACCTTCCAAACCATGAAGTCAGAAAATCCACATATAATCGATCATGTTAAGAATCTCTAATAACCTATTCCCAATGGTGTGAAGATGGAGTAGGATCTTTTTTTCAAGAAATAATTTTAATTTGAAAATATTATTTTCCATTTAGTCCAATTAAGGCGTTAAGCATTTTCTGTTATTAAAGATTCTTAACTTGATCGATATTGTGTGGATTTTCTGCCTTCATGGTTTGGAGGGTTGATCTACTGTCGGTAAGGTCACCATCTCTGATGATATAGCAGATTAATTTAAAAATAGTGAGGTAATTTTCCGTTTTCCTTTTTCCCCTCCTCCAAAGTTTATACTCTTCTTTAATCTCTTTTTTCTTTTTCTTACATTTCATTGTCCCACTAAATTTTTGTCAAAGTTTTATCCTTTCCCAATTTATTCCTAAATTTCTTTGTAACTCTAATCTTCTTAAACTTTTCTGTTTTTTCTATATAATCCCTTTTTGTTTCTTCAGTTCATACTTCTTTCTCGATTATTTTTCTCGTATTCTTTCTTATTTCCTTCCTTATTCTGCTTTTCAGATAAACTCCTAATGGGTGGTGATCTGATTCTATCCTGCTTTTACTCTCATTTGTCTTGCATACTCCCGTCCCTGTATGTTATTATTAACATAATATTTTACTGTGGACGTGTTGATTCTCACATGTTTAAATTCCCCTTCTCCGTCCCCTTTCGTATTGCCATTAAGTATGTACCACCTCTTGTCTTCTACCATCCTCAGAAGTTGTTTTCCCTCACTATTTATTAACTGGTCTTTCGAGTCTCTCCCCCTCTACCCGATTCAAGTACATATTACCTTTCCTTCCCAGTAAAAGTAAAAGGCATTAAAATCCCCGCTATTATTAGTATTTCCTCTTCCCTGTCATTAACAAACTTTTCTATGTTTTTCCTATCCTCTTTCATTATTTTTACATTCTATATTTTCACAATTCTATGCCACTTTCCTATTATTTTAACCTTTCTTTCCTGTACGCCACTCGTGACTCCTTTCAAACCTTCCCTTTCTTCTAGATTGGTCCTGACTCCCGTCATAATTCCTCCACTTGCTCTACGTCATTCTTTTTCCCTAGTGGCCCCTTGTAATTCCCATCTATGTCTACTTGGCAATTCAATTTTTATAATTTCCCAACCATTTCCTCTGTCTAACTTTCCGATAACCCAACCGCATCGAACTTTTCTACAAAATTTAAAAAATATCCGTCCTTATTTTGAATTCCCACAACATTCCACAAAATCAACTTAACCTCTTTCTTTATTACTTGTATTTTTTCATTATTTCTGTTAATTCTCCCCTTTCCTTCATCTTTTTCTTTTCCTCTTCTATTACTCATCTCATTTTCTTCTCTAAAAAAACTCGCGTATTCTTCTATAACCTTTCTCTGTCCTCATTCCAAATGTACTCACCTTATTTTACGCGGAATCTCCCTTTCTTTGAATGTATGAAAATGATCAACATACAATTTTTTCTTACCTAATTTATATTTGTTTTTCATCACATCCTGCTTTGCTTCCCATGATTTAATTTCCACTACTATCACTCCTTTTTCGATTGTACCCTGTTTGCTGACTTTGTTTATCTTTTCACTTGCCCCTAAATCTTTCTCGAGTACCTCCAACAACGCTTTTATTTCAATGCCTACTGTAGTTTGTAGACCTACAATTGTCAAGCTATTTCTTCTTTCCCACCTCTCCCTTTCTACCCCATTCACTTTCGTTGCAATTCCTTCTAAATTTCCCCCCTGTGTCGCTTCAGTTTTTCTCTGTATAGACTCTACATTGGTGCTTAATTCCTCTGCTTTTAACCTTTAATTTAAATTTTTCTGTTTCAGTCTATTTTTGTCCCTCTCTAAGATTCTCTCTTCTCCTTCTTTCAATTCTTTTTCTAGTTCCTCAATTTTTCGCCTATTTATCTCTCTCTTCTCTCAGATTATTCATTTCCTTGTCTAGGTTTCCTTCAACCCTTCAGCCCTGTTAAATCTTTTTCCAATTTTCCCTCCCTTTCTTTTAACTGTTTCCTAAATACTCTTAATGACTTGTTTGTATTCAGAGTCTATTTCTCAATGCTCTTCATCCTATTTTGCCCTTCTTTTATCTCTCTTATTTCCCCACCCAAAGTTGTCATTTTTTTTATTGGCACTTCTAGCGCCCGCTCCCATTTCCTTTCCTCCATCTCCTCTACTGTTTGAACCTCGTCTGTGTTTCCCATTCCTGTTACGCCAATCGGCTCTGGGATCTCCTCTTCTTGGCTATTTATTCCTTTATTTACTGGATTTCTCATCAGTTTTGTATTTTTCTTAACTAAGTTATTCGAATTGAAAACAGTTGGATTTAGAATGTAAATATTGAACTTGTTATCGTTTGAAATTCAAAGGACCCCGTACTAAATACATTGAAAATGGCTCTCCGTGAAATTGGCTCTAACTTTGTCATTTGACACATCTTTTCATGCTGAACAAAATATTTTAATGCCAAAACTTAATCCTATACGCCATTTTGACGCTACAGAGCATCAAAGGTTGATAGTGAACCGTTTAAGTACACACGCCGAGCATAAGGAAGATATACATAATGCATGTAAATACTTATATGTACATGAGTTTGAAAAGAGAGAGGGGGGGGTGAAAGCTTGAGTGACTGTGTAATTGAGTGGTTAAGTAACAGAGAGGAAGAGACAGAGCAAATGAGTAAGGGGGTCATGTAAATAATGAAAACAATAAAGTGAGTGAGGGCGACGGTAAGGGTGAGTGAGGGAGTGAGTGATTGATTGAAGGATGATGTTCAATAACCTGCTGTCTGGATACTTAACGTTTGGTTGATGTCGAGCGTACCCTAAGTACCATAGAATGCAGGCGACATGTGCACATGTACCCAAGTTCCTGGCTCATGACTGACAAGTACAGTAGTAACCACTGATCACATTGTCCTCTTCTATTTCTTCTTCATCGTGTACACGGTATGAAATGAAGACTTGATGCGTCGTTGCACGGCGAAATCGAGAATACTGTTTTAACCTTACCACCTCAGGGACGTTCATGTTCATATCAACTTCAATTTCTTCCCACCATCTCTATCAAGTTTATCTTGAATGTGTGAAGGAGCAAGATTTACCTAATAAATACCAATGGCAAAATCTCGTAAATATTGTAAATCAAGAATAGGAAAATCAGGAGCCATATTCTGTTGAAGTCGAACCCACTGGGCGCATCTCATGCGTAGATTTTCAACCTCTGCAAGCGCTTGTAATTAATTTGGAGTTTGGCTTTTCCGAATAATTTCTCTTGTGTGTTCAACTGTTGCGCCTTCCAGAAATATTGGTGGTTGGAATCTATTAATGATTGCGGCAACGATGGAATAAAATTTGTGAAGGTGATGTAGATGAGGCAAAATAATTTTTCCTTCAAAGAATTTGTATATGAAGCGAAAATGTACACTCCTAGTCTATACGATCCATCGATTCTTCGTGACCATTCGAGACATATTAGCATCTTTAGTAGATAATTGTTCTTGTCCATTCTGGATCAATGCAGGCATCCAGCAAGTCATTCCAACGCGCTCTAGTCATGGCACGGCATCCCTATATCATATGTCAATCAAGAAAATGTCTCCATTTTGAAACCATCCTCTCATAGCATTAACTTCCCTCTCGTACTCTCTTTCCAAAATCACTGCATCATTGTTGTGAAAATCCCAAAATAATGGTCCCAATACAGACAATATAAAGCGATCTGGAGCAACAATCATAGTTGGTATGATCAAATGTCGATGTTTGTGCTGGGAGAACGACTGTCTTAAAATACGAAAATCGCTACTTCTCTGAGTGTATGTATAGGTACAATTTAATGCAGCAATGGCTTTTGGTGTCTGCAGCTCTGGATTATAGAGTTCATTTGCAAATTCCGTAACGTGCCTTTCGATGTACATTTGCCTTGGTGTTGCTTGGAATCCGACAATTTTGAGGAAAACACCTATGGTGCAAAGATTGCCTCACTTTTGATATAACCAAGCTAACGGCGGCTCTACTTGGGTACTTGAATATTACTTTTAAAAAGTCATCCGATAAACCTTGCCTTAATTATATAAAAAAGTCAATAAGTCTTTTCTATATATGTATCTGAGACCTCTCTCTTGAGGTACAGGATCACAGTACGTACAAAGAAGTGAGAATTGTTCTTTGCTAATTGGCGAAATACATTTGAATTAATCGTCAGTCAAAGAAATTTCACCTTCAAACTGATTTTGATCATTCGCCGCATGCCTTAGTTGTTGCAAAAATATCTGTAACTCTTATCCTTTTACTACATACAGTCGATTAGCTGATCTGAAACCTTCCCGAATTAATCTCGGGAAGCATCCCTTTTCATCCAAGTGACGTGCACAACTTCTAACATTATCTGGGACATAAATGTTACGAAAAAGAAAAATGCCTACCCTACACTCTATAGATAACCTATCTACATTTTGTCTAGCATTGCATACTAAGCAAGATGCACTTGCCGTTTGCACCATAGTTTGTTATTTATACAAAATACAAAATAGAGATAAGTATTTACTTACAAAGGAAGCGATCGGTTGCACGTAAAACATTAGGTAACTGTCTGCATCTAAATTTCTTGCAATATAACTTGCACGAACATAAAATTATTGAAAATTATAGAAAACACACTTTCAAAAAATAATTTGTTTATTATATTAAACAATTTTCCTATTATCCAAGTCGTATAACATAGTGTTTATCAATACTCAGAGAATCGGTGCATTGGGATATATCTTGCAAACGAATAGAGATCATAGAGCTCATATAAGAGAAAGGATAAAAAAAGAAGCAGGGGTAAGGAAACAGATATGGGGAACAGGAAAAAGCAGGTTAATAAAAATTAAAGAAGGAGAATGTGGCTATTGAATACGTTGGTATGGCCGGTAATAAGTTATGGAGCAGAGATATGGGGATGAAAACAAAGTAAAGATATTGACAGTTTACAAGAAAGATACATAAGGTGCACACTAGGGGCAGATTGAAAAACGTCAGGATATATGGTGAGAGAAGAAGCGGAAAGGGATAAGTTAAGTATTAGAGCGGGAAAGAGGGAATTGAAATTTGAGACGAAGCTGTGGGAGGGAAGGGAGGGAAGTTGGCGAGAATGTGTTTGATGGAGGTAGAAGAGAGGAGAAGGTGGGCGATCGAATGAACGAAATGGGAAGAAGAAAGGAGGGAGTTCTTTAATGATAGAGAAATAGAAGACAGGACTGGAGTAAACTATGGAGGATTTGAAAGAAGGGATAGGAAAAGACAATTTCTAGAAAGATGGGGGATGATTAAGGAATCAAAATACAATAAATGGTATACAATGATAAAAAAAGGAAGAAGTAACAAAGTATTTAGAAAAGGGATGGGGGGAAAGAAGGTGGACCAGAATAGCAAGATTTACATTGGGAAACGAGGTAAGGGAGGGGATGTATTGGGAAAAAGAAAAGAACAGAAAGTGTAGAATATATGAATAGGAGGAGGAAACATGATAGCGTGTATGGGAAGAATGTAGGAGTGGAATGGATGATAAAGGAAGTTAGTAAGAGAATGTGGTTAAGATTCTAGGGGAGGATGGATTCGGAGAAAAATGGTTGAAGAAGTTGGAGGGTAAAAGAGGAGCGAGTGAGAGAGAATGAAATAATGCATGTAAAAAAAGGCAAATGGAAGTATGAAAAAGTGAAAGAAAAAGAAAACGGAAGTCGCTTAGGTTAGAAGCGTAAAGATTGTAAGTAATGGTAATGAAAAATTAAGTAGACTAAATGCTTTTACGTTCTTATGCTCATTCTCTAGCTTGCACTCCCGCTTTCGTTCGCTCGCTCACTCGTTTGCTAAGAACTCCTATATTGCGCTATGACAGAAAATAGAGATAAGGAACTAGATATATGACTTTATGTAAATAGTATATATATACGAGGGTGGATTGATAAGTTTCCGGCCTGACCAAGAAAAACAACGTTTTTAAGATTTTTTTTTTTTTATTTCTCAACATAATCTCCTCCAAGGCTG
>NC_046666.1:97501443-97502801 GCF_010883055.1 Belonocnema kinseyi
ATACAACTTTGTCTGCAAATAAATTTTTCTAGAATTTTTCAATGGAAATACAGTCTCTGATTTTTGGGCTCCTCGAAAATACCCAATATGATTTTTGGGCTTCAACATTTAACGTCAAAAATCAACCCCTCTCTTCCACGTAAATACAACTTTGTCAGCAAATAAATTTTCCTGGAATTTTTCAATAGAAATACAGTCTCTGATTTTTGGACTCCTCGAAAATACACGCTACGGTTTTTGGGCTTTAACCCTGAAGTCAAAAATCAGCCCACGTTGATACTACTTTGTCAAGAAATCAATTTTTCTATAATTTTCTAATGGAAATAGAGTGTCTGATTTTTGGGCTCCTCGAAAATACCAGATACGATTTTTAGCTTCAACCCTTGACGTCAAAAATCAACCACTCTCTACCACGTAAATAGAACTTTGTCTGCAAATAAATTTTTGTATGATTTTTTAATGGAAATAGAGTCTCTGATTTTTGGGCTCCTCGAAAATATCCGATATGAATTTTGAGCTTCAACCCTTAACGTCAAAGATCAACCCCTCTCATCCACGTAAATACAACTTTGTCTGCAAATAAATTTTTCTACAATTTTTCAATGGAAATACAGTTTCTGATTTTTGGGCTCCTCAAAAATACCCGATATGATTTTTGGGCTTCAACCCTTAACGTCAACGACCAACCCCTCTCTTCCACGTAAATACAACTTTGTCTGCAAATAAATTTTTCTACTATTTTTCAATGGAAATACAGTCTCTGATTTTTGGGCTCCTCAAAAATACCCGATATGATTTTTGGGCTTCAACCCTTAACGTCAAAGACCAACCCCTCTCTTCCACGTAAATACAACTTTGTCTGCAAATCAATTTTTCTACAATTTTTCAATGGAAATACAGTCTCTGAGTTTTGGGCTCCTTGAAAGTACCCGATATTATTTTTGGGCTTCAACCCTTAACGTCAAAAAACAACCCCTCTCTTCCATGTAAATACAACTTTGTCTGCAAATCAATTTTTCTATAATTTTTCAATGGAAATACAATCTCTGATTTTTGGGCTCCTCGAAAATACCCCATATGATTTTTGGGCTTCAACCCTTAACGTCAAAAATCAACCCCTTTCTTCTACGTAAATACAACTTTGTCTGCAAATAAATTTTTCTAGAATTTTTCAATGGAAATACAGTCTCTGATTTTTGGGCTCCTCGAAAATACCCGATGTGATTTTTGCGCTTCAACCCTTAGCGTCAAAAATGAACCCCTCTCTTCCACGTAAATACAACTTTGTCTGCAAATAAATTTTTCTAGAATTTTTCAATGGAAATACAGTCTCTGATTTTTGGGCTCCTCGAAAATAC